>NC_074688.1:8492120-8497774 GCF_029448725.1 Salvelinus fontinalis | reverse complement strand
ACCTCCTGCCAAATAATGACCATATTGGAGACACATATTTCCCTCAGATTACACAGTTTCACAAAGAATTTGAAAACAAACCCGATTTTTATAAACTCCCATATCTACCGGGTGAAAAACCACAGTTTGCCATCACAGCAGCAAGATTTGTGACCTGTTGCCACAAGAAAGGGCAACCAGTGAAGAACAAACACCATTGTAAATACAACCCATATTTATGTGCATTTATGTTCCCTTTTGTACCTTAACCATTTGCACATCATTGCACTGTTTATATACATAATATGACATTTGAAATGTCTTTATTCTTTTGGACCTTCTGGGAGTTTAATGTTTACTGTTAATTTTTTATTGCTAATTTCACTTTTGTTTACTATCTACTTCATTTGCTTTGGCATATGTTTCCCATGCAAATAAAGCCCCTTGAATTGAATTGAGAGATAGAGAGAGAGAGACAAATAATTTGAAAACAAATCCAATTTTGATAAACTCCCATATTGTAACGTCTTTCGTCAGAGGAAAGAGCGGAGGACCAACGCGCATCGTGGTACGTTTCCATATTTATTGGAATACTTTTTCAATACGAACAAAAACAATAAACAGATGAAAACTAACGAAGCTACAGTCCTGAACTAGTGAACATAGAACAGATGAACGCACGAACAGGAACAATCACCCACAAACCAACAGTGAAAACAGGCAACCTAAATATGGTTCCCAATCAGAGACAACGTAAAACACCTGCCTCTGATTGTTAACCATACCAGGCCAATAAAACAAACCTAACCTAGGAACATAGAACATAGACTATACCCACCCAGCTCACGTCCTGACCAACTAAATAAAGACAAAACAAAGGAAATAAGGTCAGGAACGTGAGACATATTTATTTGGGTGAAATTCCACAGTGTGCCATCACAGCAGCAAGATTTGTGGCATGTTGCCACAAGAAAAGAGAAACCAGTGAAGAACAAACACAAATGTAAATACAAATATGTATTATCCCTTTTGTACTTTTTGTAGTGGAGCGCTTAAGGAAAGGGCTGTGCTTTATGAGAAACGCAGAAGCTCTAGAGGTCTGCCAAAAGTATTTTGCGGATGTACTGACTGTTTTCCTGTTGAGTCTGTACTGAAATAGCTGTAGTTTTCCTATTAAAACTAAACTCACTCACTGACAGGCTCGATTCGGTCTAATGTAGCAAAATTTGAAATGTTTTTTTTTTTTACATTGGATTAAAGTGTGGAATGAGAGCTAAAAATTGGTACATTATATCATACAGTACTGTTGAGAAACAATGTGAAAGTAATTCTGCTTTGAAAGTTGATAAACTTGGAACCTCACTCTTAACAAAATGGCCATTGAATGTTACACCTACTGGACAGCCCCTCTACACCCATTCATCATCGTTCACACCCTCTTAGGCTATAGACTTGCCCATCTTTGTGTATGTGTGTTTCTGTGCGTGCGTGAATGTGCGTGTGCATGCATGTGTGTGCATACTGATGGTTGAGGGGAGAAGAATTTGGCACAGTTATGTATGGCGTGTGTTTCTGAATTCATGGTGTATAAATATTCCTTTTAAAGGAGTGTCACGATCATCATAATGAATTGACCAGCGTGCGTAGAGTTCCACATATTTTAATAACAGTAACCCCCCCCCCCCCCCCCCCCCCCCCCGGAAGCTCTGGACTGGGAACTGTCGCCGGAAGCTCTGGACTGCGGAGGCGCACTGGAGGCCTGATGCGTGGGACCGGTACAGGTGGCACCGGGCTGATGACACGCACCTCAGGGCGAGTGCGGGGTGGAGGCACAGGACATACCTGACTGGGGACACGCACTTCAGGGAGAGTGCGAGGAGCAGACACAGGACGTAACTGACTGGGGACACGCACTTCAGGAAGAGTGCGAGGAGCAGGCACAGATGGTGCCGGCACGATGACACACTCCGCACGGTGAGTGCGGGGAGCTAGCAAAAGACGTACTGGGCCAGGTTCTACCACCTGGTGTGTAGAACCTGCCCACATGGTACCGGACAAATGACATGCTCCTCAGGACCAGTATAGGAAGCTGGCACAGGTGGCATCGGAAGGCTAACACGCTCCTCAGGACCAGTATAGGAAGCTGGCACAGGTGGCATCGGAAGGCTAACACGCTCCTCAGGACCAGTATAGGAAGCTGGCACAGGTGGCATCGGAAGGCTAACACGCTCCTCAGGACGAGTATAGGAAGCTGGCACAGGTGGCATCGGACGGCTAACACGCTCCTCAGGACGAATGCCGTGCATACTACACCAAACCAACAGCTCTCTCGCTTCACTCTCCTCCAATTTGTCCAACAACTCCTCGAAGGTCTCTAACTCTCCCCTCCGTTCACTCTCCTCCAATTTGTCCAATAACTCCTCGGTCTCACACCTCAACTTCGCCGACCACACTGTGTACCCCCCCGCCAAAAAATATTTTGAGGCGGCTTCTTTGGCTTGCGTCGTGGCCTCGAACCCCGGCGTTGTCACTCTCCTTCCTTCACCGTTTGCGTCTGCTTCCATGGAAGGCTTTCGTCTCCTGCCATTATCTCCTCCCAAGTCCAGGATGTCTTTACCTCCTGGATATCCTCCCAGGCCCAGGATACCTCTTCCTCCTGTCCACGCTGCTTGGTCCGTTTGTGGTGGGATCTTCTGTGATGATCGTCATAATGAATGGACCAAGGCGCAGCATGCGTAGAATTCCACATATTTTTATAAATCGAAACTCAGTAAACAAAAACAAAACAAGCACATACGAAACATGAAGCTAATATACTGCTCACAGGCAACTATACATAGACAAGATCCCACAAAGCACAAAGGGGAAATGGCTGCCTAAATATGATCCCCAATCAGAGACAACAATAAACAGCTGCCTCTGATTGGGAACCATAACAGGCCAAAATCAACATTCAAACACCTAGATGACCCACCCTAGTCACACCCCGACCCAACCAACATAGAGAATAAAAAGCTCTCTATGGTCAGGGCGTGACAAGGAGTCATCCTTACTACTGTATTATGCAGAAGAAGCCCATTCTGAAATTCCTGTCAGGCTGTAGATTGTCTGCAATTATATTTACAGTAAACAGTAGCTGATGCTGATATTTCCATATGTTCTAGTAATATGTTTGACATGGATTTGAGCTTAGAACTGAGCTTGTTTACTTATGAAAGGATAGAAGGAGGGATGGAGACAAACAAAACTGTGGATAGAGCATTGTTGGCTCCTCAGGGGAAGACCATCCTCCTCAGTGAATAAAACAAAAAAGTGAAACATTTAAAAAAGCTATAATTTCTTGATAAATCTATAATACATTTATTCATGTAACCTAATGTTAGAATGCAAAACACTGTTTTGCAATGATGGTCTACAGTAGCCTCAACAGCACTCTGTAGGGTAACACCATGGTGTAGCCGGAGGACAGAAAATGTCCTAACAAAAACAAGGAATTACAATGACTTTGTGATGTAAATGTGGTTTTGTGATCAGAGGTGTATTCATTTTGCCGATTATGTTGAAAAACGTTTCTTAAACAGAAGCAAATGGAATGAAACAGGGATAAACATGCTGTTGGACTAAGCAACTGTTGGACTAATGATTACTGTAACGATCTGAGTGTCGGGAGGTGCGAAGTCAGACGCAGGAACAGCAGAGCTTCAATAGGTTGAGTCTTTAATACCCAACTAACAAACGAAATGTCCAACACGGACGTACTGGGTGTCATACACAACGGTCCAATGACACGCGAAACAAACCCAGTCCACAATAATCATAAACACTCCCGAAATCCCAAAAGCTACAATGAAACAATCCCGCACAAAGAAGCGTACGGGCTGGCCAACTAATAAAGCCACACTAATGAACAATTAACTAAACACAGGTGATACAAATAAACACATAAGGAGGGGGAGAAAAAAGAGTCAGTGGCAGCTAGTAGGCCGGTGACGACGACCGCCGAGCGCCACCCAAACGAGAAGGAGAGCCTGCCTCGGTTGAAGTCGTGACAATTACACCCTAGATCAGCTAGATGTAGGCAGTAGTGTGTAAGACGGTATTGAATGTGTCACTGTCTGTCACCTGTATTACAAAAAAGTATCTTGCCCTGTGCATCTGTAACTATTCATTCATAGGCAAAGATGTAGCAACCTCATGATGGGTATAGGGAAAATTAGAGTATCATGTAGTAAGTAGTCTAAACCTATCCATGTTACATTGAGCTGGGTGAATGGAACATGAATGACAGTCATCCAATATGCTGTAAGAGAAATAAGGCCATGATCCTAAAATAAAATAGCATCCTCCCTCATCTTAAACGGCACTGACCGCCACTGAGAGGAGGAGTAGGAGGAGAAGGCAAGGAGCAGGAGAAGAGGAGGAGGAGGAGGAGGGTGGAGGAGGAGGAGAGGAGGATGGAGGAGGAGGAGGAGGAGGAGAGGAGGAGGGAGGAGGAGGAGAGGAGGAGGGAGGAGGAGGAGGAGAAGGCAAGGAGCAGGAGAAGAGGAGGAGGAGGAGAGGAGTAGAAGAGGAGGAGGAGGAGAGGAGGACTAGAGGGAAAGAGGGAAATATGGAGTAAAACATGGATGAATTAAAGATGAGTCTGCAAGGAAATGCGTCTCTGAAGTGAGACACAGGAAAACACAGTGAGCCTTTCTTCCACTCCTCTCCCATCCCATCCAACCCTTTATGTTCTCCATCTCCCCCTCTACCCCCTTCTCTTTCCCTCTTCTGCTCTTCCACCGTCTGCCCTCTGTTCCTCTCCCACTCTCTTCTCCTCTATCTTCTCTTCTTTCCTGCTCCCTCTAGGAGTGCACTCCTGATCCACTTCCCAACAAATGTAACCCTGGATTAGCCTAGCGCAAGACACTCCGTGCCCATTCATCCAAATGCAGTTATGCTAATACTAACAAGCCATGCTGCACCATTCCTGAATACTAAATGCATTAATGCTAATGCTACGTAGCACTCATCTCAATAGCTTAGCATAGAGACATACAGCTGTGTTCTAGCACTCTGCCCTAGCATAGTGCATTCCTCCGAAATAGATCATGCTTTTGTACCAATTCTAATTATATGCCGCTGGAAGTGAGCCTACTGCTGTGTCATTCGAGTTATAAGCTACACACACACACACAAACATACACACATACACACATACACACACACACACACACACACACAATATCACCCCGTCACCCCCATCATCATCATTATCATGTATTAAGGCAGTGAGTGTAAAAGCTCAGAGGATGGAGGGATTGCATTCTAAACGTAAAGAGAGGAGAGACTGGGATGTGCTCCTTTTGAAGAAAACACTTATGTCATTCAATGACTTCTCTTTCACTTGGCTGTGTTGTTCTCTGGCACTGTAGCACACACTCACACAAACACACATACACTCACACACTCACACAAACACACATAAGAAGAGGGGCGGCGGTGTATGCCTTATGATCAACGAGACGTGGTGTGAACATAACAACATACAGGAACTCAAGTCATTCTGTTCACCAGATTTAGAATTCCTCACAATCAAATGTCGACCGCATTATCTACCAAGGGAATTCTCTTCGATTATAATCACAGCCGTATATATTCCCCCCCAAGCAGACACATCGATGGCCCTGAACGAA
>NC_074688.1:8407120-8484620 GCF_029448725.1 Salvelinus fontinalis | reverse complement strand
GGCCCCTACGCCCTACGCCCCTGAATGCCCATCTGCTAGCCTGCTAGTGCGGCCCACTAGCTGCTAGCCGCGGCCCGCTAGCCGTCTAGAGCATATTGGACTGTTAGCTGAAATATCCATCGGCCAATTTCTTGGGCCACTATACCTATTTTGTCAATTGGACTTGGACCCCTCTGCTACTCGGAACCCTACTAATCCATCACGACTGGTCTATTGACGTCAGACTTTCCTCCATAGCGATGTCCTTCTAAGGCCCTTCTGCTAGCTTGCTAGCTCCAGCCTGCTAGCTGTCTGAATCGCCGTGTCTCCAGCCAGCCCAACCACTCACTGAACCCCAATGATCACTCGGCTACGCATGCCTCTCCCTAATATCAATATGCCTCGTCCATTACTGTCCTGGTTAGTGATTATTGTCTTATTTCACTGTAGAGCCTCTAGCCCTGCTCAATATGCCTTAACCAACCATTTAGTTTCACGTCCCACATATGCGGTGATATCACCTGGTTTAAACATCTCGAGAGACAATATCTCTCTCATCATTACTCAATGCCTAGGTTTACCTCCAATGTACTCACATCCTACCATACCTCTGTCTGTACATTATGCCTTGAACCTATTCTATCACGCCCAGAAACCTGCTCCTTTTAGTCTCTGTTCCAAACATACTAGACGACCAGTTCTGTCAGCCTTTAGCCGTACCCTTATCCTACTCCTCATCTCCTCATCCCTAACTACAACATCTTCCGACAAGATAGAACTGCCAAAGGGGGCGGAGTTGCAATCTACTGCAGAGATAGACTGCAGAGTTCTGTCTTACTATCCAGGTCTGTACCTAAACAATTAGAGCTTCTGCTTTTAAAAATCCACCTTTCCAGAAACAAGTCTCTCACCGTTGCCGCTTGTTATAGACCACCCTCTGCCTCCAGCTGTGCCCTGGACACCATATGTGAATTGATTGCCCCCATCTATCTTCAGAGCTTGTGCTGCTAGGTGACCTTAATCTCTCACAAATTATCAATGAACCCACCAGGTACAACCCCAAATCCGTAAACAAGGGCACCATCATAGATATCATCCTAACCAACTTTCCCTCCAAATACATCTCTGCTGTTTTCAACAAAGATCTCGACGATCACTGCCTCATAGCTTGCATCCGTAATGGGTCTGCGGTCAAGCGACCACCCCTCATCACTGTCAAACGCTTCCTAAAACACTTCAGCGAGCAGGCCTTTCTAATCGACCTGGCCAGGTTATCCTGGAAGGATATTGACCTCATCCTGTCAGTAGAGGATGCCTGGTTATTCTTTAAAAGTGCCTTCCTCACCATCTTAAATAAGCATGGCCCATACAAAAAATGTAGAACCAGGTACAGATATAGCCCTTGGTTCTCTCCAGACCTGACTGCCCTTGACCAGCACAAAACCATCCTGTGGCGTTCTGCGTTAGCATCGAATAGCCCCGTGATATTCAACCTTTCTGGGAATTTAGGAACCAATATACACAGGCAGTTAGGAAAGCTAAGTCTAGCTTTTTCAAGTAGAAATTTGCGTCCCGTAGCACAAACTCAAAAAAGTTCTGGAACATTGTAAAGTCCATGGAGAATAAGAGCACCTCCTTCCAGCTGCCCACTGCACTGAGGCTAGGAAACACTATCAACACCGATAAATCCACTATAATTGAGAATTTCAATAAGCATTTTTCTACGGCTGGCCATGCCTTCCACCTGGCTACCCCTACCCCGATCAACAGCACTGCACCCCCCACAGCAACTTGCCCAAGCCTCCCCATTTCTCCTTCACCCAAATCCAGATTGCTGATGTTCTGAAAGAGCTGCCAAATCTGGACCCCTACAAATCAGCCGGGCTAGACAACCTGGACCCTCTCTTTCTAAAATGATCTGCCGAAATTGTTGCAACCCCTATTACTAGCCTGTTCAACCTCTCTTTCATATCGTCTGAGATCCCCAAAGATTGGAAAGTTCCCCCTCTTCAAAGGGGGAGAGACTCTAGACCCAAACTGTTACAGACCTATATCTATCCTACCCTGCCTTTCTAAGGTCTTCGAAAGACAAGTTAACAAACAGATCAACGGCCATTTCGAATCCCACCGTATCTTCTCCGCTATGCAATCTGGCTTCAGAGCTGGTCATGGGTGCACCACAGCAACTCTCAAGGTTCCAATATGATATCATAACCGCCATCGATAAGAGACATTACTGTGCAGCCATATTCATCGACCTCGCCAAGGCTTTCGACTCTGTCAATCACCACATTCTTATAGGCAGACTCAACAGTCTTGGTTTCTCAAATGACTGCCTCGCCTGGTTCACCAACTACTTCTCTGACAGAGTTCAGTGTGTCAAATTGGAGGGCCTGTTGTCCGGACCTCTGGCAGTCTTTATTGGGTTTCCACAGGGTTCAATTCTCTGTATACATCAATGATGTCGCTCTTGCTGCTGGTGATTCTCTGATCCACCTCTATGCAGACGACACCATTCTGTATACTTCTGGCCCTTCTTTGGACACTGTGTTAACTCACTAGGGGACGTGGGACGGTAACGTCCCACCTGGCCAACATCCAGTGAAATTGCAGAGTGCCAAATTCAAAAACAGAAATAGTCATTATAAAAATTCATGAAGCATACAAGTGTTATACATAAAGATTACCTTCTTGTTAATCCAACCACAGTGTCAGATTTCAAAAAGGCTTTACGGCGAAAGCATACTATGCGATTATCTGAGAACAGCGCCCAGCAGACAAATCATTACAAACAGGTGCCAGCCAAGTATAGGAGTTACACAATTCAGAAATAGTGATAAAATGAATCACTTACCTTTGATGATCTTCATATATTTGCACCCATGAGACTCCCATTTACTCAATAAATGTTTGTTTTGTTCGATAAAGTCCATGTTCATATCCAAAAACCTCTGTTTTGTTCGCTCGTTCTGTTCAGTAATCCACAGGCTCAAACGCAGTCACAACAGGCAGACAAAAATTCCAAATCGTATCCGTAAAGTTCATAGAAACATGTCAAACGATGTTTATAATCAATCCTCAGGTTGTTTTTAGCCTAAATAATCGATAATATTTCAACCGGACAATAACGTTGTCAATATAAAAGGTAAACAAGAAAGGCGCGCTCTCGATCTCGCACATGAAAAAGCTCTGGGGCACTGCAGTGTCCACTCATTCAGAGTCCTCTTACTCCCTCATTTTTCAGAATACAAGCCTGAAACAGTTTCTAACGACTGTTGACATCTAGTGGAAGCCATAGGAAGCGCAATTTGAGCCCTAAGTCAATGGATACTGTAATGGCATTCAATAGAAAACTACAAAAATAAAAAAAATCCCACTTCCTGGATTGATTTCTCTCAGGTTTTTGCCTGCCATATCAGTTCTCTTATATTCACAGACACTATCTTAACAATTTTGGAAACTTAGTGTTTTCTATCCAAATCTACCAATTATATGCATATCCTAGCTTCTGGGCCTGTGTAATAGGCAGTTTACTTTGGGCACGCTTTTCATCCGGAAGTGAAAATAGTGCACCCTACCTTATTTAACTAACCTCCAGACGAGCTTCCATGCCATACAACTCTCCTTCCGTGGCCTTCAACTGTTCTTAAATACAAGTAAAATGAAAAGCATGCTCTTCAACCGATCGTTTCCCACACCTGCCCGCCCGCCCAGCATCACTACTCTGGATGGCTCTGACATAGACTATGTGGACAACTACAAATACCTAAGTGTCTGGTTAGACTATAAACTCTCCTTCCAGACTCACATTAAGCATCTCCAATCCAAAATTAAATCTAGAATTGGCTTCCTATTTCGCAACAAAGCATCCTTCACTCATGCTGCCAAACATACCCTCGTAATACTGACCATCTTACCGCTCCTTGACTTCGGTAATGTCATTTACAAAATAGCCCCCAACACTCTACTCAACAAATTGGATGCAGTCTATCACAGTGCTATCTGTTTTGTCACCAAAGCCCCATATACTAACCACCACTGCGACCTGTACGCTCTCATTGGCTGGCCGTCGCTTCACACTCGTCGCCAAACCCACTGGCTTCAGGTCAACTACAAGTCTCTGATAGGTAACGCCCCGCCTTGTCTCAGCTCACTTGTCACCATAGCAGCACCCACCCGTAGCACGCGCTCCAGCAGGTATAACTCTCTAGTCACCCCCAAAGCCAATTCCTCCTTTGGCTGCCTTTCCTTCCAGTTCTCTGCTGCCAATGACTGTAATGAACTGCAAAAACCACTGAAGCTGGAGACTCTTACCTCCCTCACTAGCACCAGCTGTCTGAGCAGCTCACAGATCACTGCACCTGTACATAGCCCATTCTGAAAATAGAACATCCAACTACCTCATCCCCATACTGTATTTATTTATTTATCTTGCTCCTTTGCACCCCAGTATCTCTACTTGCACATTCATATTCTGCACATCTACCATTCCAGTGTTTAATTGCTATATTGTAATTACTTCGCCACCATGGCCTATTTATTACCTTACCTCCCTTATCTCACCTCATTTGCACACATTGTATATAGACTTGTTTTTCTACTGTATTATTGACTATGTTTGTTTACTCCATGTGTAACTCTGTGTTGTTGTATGTATCAAACTGCTTTGCTTTATCTTGGCCAGGTCGCAGTTGTAAATGAGAACTTGTTCTCAACTAGCCTACCTGGTTAAATAAAATAAAGGTTAAATAAAATTTAAAAAACACTCACACAAACACACACAAATACTCAAACACACACCCTCACACACTCACAGAAACACAGAAACACAGACATTCACACAAACGCTCTTTGGTTTTGTTTGGAGTAGAGGATATATTGTGACCAGATGCCTCCAGTCTAGTAGAGTCCCCTGGTTTGGAGTAGAGGATATATTGTGACCAGATGCCTCCAGTCTAGTAGAGTCCCCTGGTTTGGAGTAGAGGATATATTGTGACCAGATGCCTCCAGTCTAGTACAGTCCCCTGGTTTGGAGTAGAGGATATTTTGTGACCAGATGCCTCCAGTCTAGTACAGTCCCCTGGTTTGGAGTAGAGGATATATTGTGACCAGATGCCTCCAGTCTAGTACAGTCCCCTGGTTTGGAGTAGAGGATATATTGTGACCAGATGCCTCCAGTCTAGTACAGTCCCCTGGTTTGGAGTAGAGGATATATTGTGACCAGATGCCTCCAGTCTAGTACAGTCCCCTGGTTTGGAGTAGAGGATATATTGTGATCAGATGCCTCCAGTCTAGTACAGTCCCCTGGTTTGTAGCTATAGGATCAGAAACAGTGGAGGTGGGAGGTCAAACTGATCTAATTTGGATGTTTTGCACAAAATCTCCCCGGTCGTTACACGTCCTTGCTTTGCAACGGCCGTCACTAGCTGGCACAGCCACAAAGTCATAAGCCCCGTCCATTTCTAACATTTTTATTCTTAATAAAATTAGATTTTAAATCCAACCCTAACCACACTGCTAACCTTATGCCTAACCCTAACCACACTGCTAACCTTATGCCTAACCCTAACCTGTTGACTTTGTGTCTCTGGCAGCAAGTGGAAACCCTTTGCAAGAGAAGCAGAAATGAAAGAGAAAACTTTACCAATGTCAACTGCGTTTTTGATGATGCAGTCATTCTATCGATTTATGACATTATTCTAATGAGCAAGGCCTTATTTAATAATCTAGAGCGACTAGTAATGACAGAAGAGACGCTCATATGTTTATATTAGAGCAACTGTACAGAACGTCAATATTCATTTGAGGGGATGATTTTCTCATAAATCAGTTTCACCATTTAAAAATGAAAGCCATTTATCTACAGTAGAATCCCCCCCATTTGAAGGTGTATCTGCAGTAGAGTCCCCCCATTTTAAGGTGTATCTGCAGTAGAGTCCCCCCATTTGAAGGGGTATCTACAGTAGATTCCCCCCATATGAAGGTGTATCTGCAGTAGAGTCCCCCCATTTGAATGTGTATCTATAGTGGAGTCCCCCCATTTGAAGGTGTATCTACAGTAGAATCCCCCCCATTTGAAGGTGTATCTACTGTAGATTCCCCCCATATGAAGGTGTATCTGCAGTAGAGTCCCCCCATTTGAATGTGTATCTATAGTGGAGTCCCCCCATTTGAAGGTGTATCTACAGTAGATTCCCCCCATATGAAGGTGTATCTGCAGTAGAGTCCCCCCATTTGAATGTGTATCTATAGTGGAGTCCCCCCATTTGAAGGTGTATCTACAGTAGAATCCCCCCATTTGAAGGTGTATCTACTGTAGAGTCACCCCATTTGAAGGTATATCTATAGTGGAGTCCCCCCATTTGAATGTGTATCTACAGTAGAGTCCCCCCATTTGAAGGTGTATCTACTGTAGAGTCACCCCATTTGAAGGTGTATCTACAGTAGAGTCCCCCCATTTAAAGGTGTATCTACTGTAGAGTCCCCCATTTGAAGGTATATCTATAGTGGAGTCCCCCCATTTGAAGGTGTATCTACTGTAGAGTCAGTCTATTTTCAGGTGTATCTACTGTAGAGTCCCCCCATTTGAAGGTGTATCTGCAGTAGAGTCCCCCCATTTGAAGGTGTGTCTATTGTAGAGTCCCCCCATTTGAAGGTGTGTCTATTGTAGAGTCCCCCCATTTGAAGGTGTATCTACTGTAGAGTCCCCCCATTTGAAGGTGTATCTGCAGTAGAGGCCCCCCATTTGAATGTGTATCTATTGTAGAGTCCCCCCATTTGAAGGTGTATCTACTGTCGAGTCCCCCCATTTGAAGGTGTATCTACAGTAGAGTCCCCCCATTTGAATGTGTATCTGCAGTAGAGTCCCCCCATTTGAATGTGTATCTACTGTCGAGTCCCCCCATTTGAAGGTATATCTACTGTAGAGTCCCCCCATTTGAAGGTGTATCTACTGTAGAGTCCCCCCATTTGAAGGTATATCTACTGTAGAGTCCCTCCATTTGAATGTGTATCTACTGTAGAGTCCCCCCATTTGAAGGTGTATCTACAGTAGAGTCCCCCCATTTGAAGGTGTATCTACAGTAGAGTCCCCCCATTTGAAGGTGTATCTGCTGTCGAGTCCCCCCAGTTGAATGTGTATCAACAGTAGAGTTCCCCCATTTGAATGTGTATAAACAGTAGAGTCCCCCCTTTTGAATGTGTATCTGCAGTAGAGTTCCCCCATTTGAAGGTGTATCTACAGTAGAGTCCCCCCCATTTGAAGGTGTATCTACAGTATAGTCCCCCCCATTTGAAGGTGTATCTACTGTAGAGTTCCCGCATTTGAAGGTGTGTCTATTGTAGAGTCCCCCCATTTGAAGGTGTGTCTATTGTAGAGTCCCCCCATTTGAAGGTGTATCTACAGTAGAGTCCCCCCATTTGAAGGTGTATCTACTGTAGAGTCCCCCCATTTGAAGGTATATCTATAGTGGAGTCCCCCCATTTGAAGGTGTATCTACTGTAGAGTCAGTCTATTTTCAGGTGTATCTACTGTAGAGTCCCCCCATTTGAAGGTGTATCTGCAGTAGAGTCCCCCCATTTGAAGGTGTATCTATTGTAGAGTCCCCCCATTTGAAGGTGTGTCTATTGTAGAGTCCCCCCATTTGAAGGTGTATCTACTGTAGAGTCCCCCCATTTGAAGGTGTATCTGCAGTAGAGGCCCCCCATTTGAATGTGTATCTATTGTAGAGTCCCCCCATTTGAAGGTGTATCTACTGTCGAGTCCCCCCATTTGAAGGTGTATCTACAGTAGAGTCCCCCCATTTGAATGTGTATCTGCAGTAGAGTCCCCCCATTTGAATGTGTATCTACTGTCGAGTCCCCCCCTTTGAAGGTATATCTACTGTAGAGTCCCCCCATTTGAAGGTGTATCTACTGTAGAGTCCCCCCATTTGAAGGTATATCTACTGTAGAGTCCCCCCATTTGAATGTGTATCTACTGTAGAGTCCCCCCATTTGAAGGTGTATCTACAGTAGAGTCCCCCCATTTGAAGGTGTATCTACAGTAGAGTCCCCCCATTTGAAGGTGTATCTACTGTCGAGTCCCCCCAGTTGAATGTGTATCAACAGTAGAGTTCCCCCATTTGAATGTGTATAAACAGTAGAGTCCCCCCTTTTGAATGTGTATCTGCAGTAGAGTTCCCCCATTTGAAGGTGTATCTACAGTAGAGTCCCCCCCATTTGAAGGTGTATCTACAGTATAGTCCCCCCCATTTGAAGGTGTATCTACTGTAGAGTCCCCGCATTTGAAGGTGTGTCTATTGTAGAGTCCCCCCATTTGAAGGTGTGTCTATTGTAGAGTCCCCCCATTTTAAGTTGTATCTACTGTAGAGTCCCCCCATTTGAATGTGTATCTACTGTGGAGTCCGCCCTTTTTAAGGTGTATCTAGAGTAGAGGCCCCCCATTTGAATGTATATCTTGATAAATTCCCTTGTAGCATATCACATATAATCAAAGTTCCATATTCTCATGACGACACCAAGCTGGTGACTCTACATACTGCATTTTGTTTTGATTCTGTTTCGAATGATGTTGTTCCCAACAGAAATGGTAAATCATGTATTGTGTCATTTTGGAGTCACTTCTAATGTAAAAAAACATAGAATATGTTTCTGAACACTTCTACATTAATGTAGATGTCACCATCATTACGGATAATCATGAATGAGAAAGTTACAGATGCACAAAGATCATTCCCCCAAAACATACTAACCTCTTACCATTACCAATAACAGGGGAGGTTAGCAGTTTTTGGGGTGTATGGATAACATCTGATAATTCCCAAACCCGCCACATACACTCATCTGTCACAACTATAGCAGCAACAAACACATAGGGACATTGCTAAATCCTACAGGTAGCCCTCCTCATACCTCCATACCTCTGTACACACCCCTCTACTCCTCCCACCCTCAGTGGTGAGGTGAAAGGTCATGAAAACGTCAGCTGTCCTGCTGATCACAGAGAGGGCTCAGAAGAGAGAAGAGGGGAGAGGGGGAGGTAGAGAGCGGAGTGGAGAGGGGGAGGTAGAGAGAGGAGGGGAGAGGGGGGTAGAAAGAGGAGTGGAGAGGGGGAGGTAGAGAGAGGAGGGGAGAGGGGGAAGTAGAGAGAGGAGAGGAGAGGGGAGGCAGAGAGAGGAGGGGAAAGGGGGAGGTAGAGAGAGGAGTGGAGAGGGGGAGGTAGAGAGAGGAGTGGAGAGGGGGAGGTAGAGAGAGGAGGGGAGAGGGGAAGGTAGAGAAAGGAGGGGGAGGTAGAGAGATGAGGGTAGAGGGGGAAGTAGAGAGAGGAGAAGGGAGGCAGAGAGAGGAGGGGAGAGGGGGAGGTAGAGAAAGGAGGGGGAGGTAGAAGGCAGAATCTCTTATCACCCTGAGGATGGTTCTACACATCATAGAGCTGTCTGATGTATATTTGACATTTAGCTCACCACAACCATCAGAACATAACTCATTAAGGGTTATGTGTGTGTGTGTGTGTGTGTGTGTGTGTGTGTGTGTGTGTGTGTGTGTGTGTGTGTGTGTGTGTGTGTGTGTGTGTGTGTGTGTGTGTGTGTGTGTGTGTGTGTGTGTGTGTGTGTGTGTGTGTGTGTGTGTGTGTGTGTGGGTGGGTGGGTGGGTGGGTGGGTGGGTGTGGGTGTGTGCGTGTAGCTGCTAACCCAAATGACACAGCAGTTGGCTCACTTCCAGTGATGTATCTTTGTCTGTGTGTGTGTGTGGGTGTTTGTGTATGTGTGTGTATGTATGTGTTTCTCCAAAGGGCTTAGTTGCAACGGCTAATTAGCTTAATGTTCCTTTATTCCTCATTAATTACCCATTTTTTAAGACCATACAACAGCCACAAGAGAGAGAGAAAGAAAGAAAAAGGGAGAGAAAGAGGGAGAGAGCGACAGAGAGAGCGACAGAGAGAGAGAGAGAAAGAGGGAGAGAGAGAGAGACAGAGAGAGAGAGAGAAAGAGGGAGAGAGAGAGAGAGAGAGAGAGAGAGAGAGAGAGAGAGAGAGAGAGAGAGAGAGAGAGAGAGAGAAAGAGAGAGAAAGAGAGAGAGGGAGAGAGAGAGAGAGAGTAGCCCATAACACAACATGAAGAGTCAAACACACTTACGCACACCTTCACCTACACACACCTACACACACACACACCTACAGACATACACACACGCCTACATCTACACCCGCACACAGCTACTGTACACCTACACACACCTACACCTACACCTACACACACACCTACACCTACACATACACACACACACACACACAGCATTGAATCATTTATCTGTTTTTTATTTGTGCTATGTTTGTCATGCATTAAATATGCCCAGGCACAAAGAGAGAGTTAATGCCTGGAAAGAGGAGTTGTAGAGAAAGACTGCAACAACACACAATAACATGAAAACCCACAGTACAGGGAATCTTTAGTGTATTGCAGAGGAAACAAATAGCGTTTACATAATTCATGTTGATTAACAAACCACTCTGCGTTTCACTGTGTCTAACAAGCCAGGCAGAGGGAAAGAGGGAGTTCGCCAATTGTCTTCATTACAGAAAACACGCTTCAGTCACTGACCATGACTCGACACACAGGCACAACACACACACAAACACATATACTCTCTGTGTGCTCAAAGTTTTCAAATTATCACTCCGGTTTTGTTTGTCCCTCACTGCCATCCATTCTGACACGCTTGACACGGGCCACAGGAAAAGCTGGGTGAACAGAAGGCGTCGCTACACCACTTCCTGCCCTGCCTCCCAGTGGGAGTGTTGTACTGTGATTAAATCCGTTCCCCCATGCTTCTCCATCAGAACTTGGGTCTTCCCCTCATGTTTAAGGGAAAAATAAATGAACAGTCTTTATCACTTTTAAAGTCTTCAAACACAAGCACAATATGTTTCCGGCATGGATTCAGGAGTGTTCCTGAGAACGGAGTTAAAGTGGAGGAGAATGAACAAAGCTGGGGTTGTGTTCATGAAAAGAGCAAATTTGGTTGGTAGGCTAATTGCCTAATAGGGGAATATTTGTAAAGGGTGTGTTGGTGCCAATTTCGCCTCTTTCTACCTCTTCGACCAGGGTAGTAGTTGGAAATTTGCCTCCGTTTATTACGGATGATCAAATCAGGTAAGAGCTGAGTTTTTGTAAGTTTGCTAGCGGGTTTTCGTGTCGGCAGGTTTTCAGGCAGATGCCGTTAAGAACGTTGTTTCATTCCGAGGGCAAGTGTTCATGTTTCTGAATAACAATGAGCAACAGCTAAATGTGCATTTTAAAGTGAGGCATGGGGAGGGGCTCTACGCAGGGGTTGCCAGCACAGAGAGTCTATGATGTTTTGAGTGTGGGGATTTGGGGCATGAGAGCTTTGCGTGCCCACATCAAGGCCGTAGACAAGGTGAAGGTACAAGCGCCCCCAGTGGGGGAAATTGAGGCCAACGTGCAGGGGACAATGAGACGCGGGTAGCAGAGGCTGGGCCTAGTCATGCCAGTGATGGTGGCGTCGCTGACGCTGGGTCAAGTCATGCAATGGATGGGGTGTAGATGAGGCTGGGCCTAGTCAGGTTATGGATGGTGGTGTAGATGAGGCTGGGCCTAGTCAGGCAATGGATGGTGGTGTAGATGATGCTGGGCCTAGTCAGGTTATGGATGGTGGTGTATATGAGGCTGGGTCTAGTCAGGTTACGCTAGTGGAGGAGGAGAGTACACTGGGGAAGTTTAAGATACTAGAGGGGAGGAGGAGGAGGGTGTCAAGCGGAAAAGGAAAAAGTGGGAGAAGAAAGAAGTTGGGAAGGGAGAGCCTGGTGTTGTCAAAGGCACCAAGGAGCCTTTGCCTGGTGCTGGGGGGGAGGTCCTGACCAGAGAGGAAGGGCAGGTGGTCGGGATGGGATATTTTTAATTTTTATTTTATTTCACCTTTATTTAACCAGGTAGGATAGTTGAGAACAAGTTCTCATTTACAACTGCGACCTGGCCAAGATAAAGCAAAGCAGTTTGACACTTACAACAACACAGAGTTACACATGGAATAAACAAACATATAGTCAATAATACAGTAGAAAAAAGTCTATATACAGTGTGTGCAAATGAGGTAAGATAAGGGAGGTAAGAAAATAAATAGGCCATAGTGGCGAAGTAATTACAAAATAGCAATTCAACACTGGAATGGTAGATGAGCAGAAGATGAATGTGCAAGTAGAGATACTTGGGTGCAAAAGAGCAAGATAAATAAATAAATACATTATGGGGATGAGGTAGTTGGATGGGCCATGTACAGGTTCAGTGATCTGTGAGCTGCTCTGACGGCTGATGCTTAAAGCTTGTGAGGGAGATATGAGTCTCCAGCTTCAGTGATTTTTGCAGTTCGTTCCAGTCATTGGCAGCAGAGAAAGGGAAGTAAGGGACCGTACCTTTGCAATATGGTGTTTCTCATCAACCATACGGCAAATGTCAAAATGTTCCCATCATGTATGTAAACATTATAGAAAGTGGCATAGTTTAAAGTGACTAGTGATAGATTTATTACATCAAATGTTTTATTATTAAAGTGGCTAGAGATTGCCTCAGTACTTTGGCAGCAGCCACTCAATGTTAGTGATGGCTGTTTAACTTCTCTCAGCTACGGATACCGGTAGCGGGTTAAAATTCGACAACATACGGTGATCGCCACATAAATTGTCATATTAAACATTCCTCAAAATACAAGTGTCTCACATGGTTCAAAAGCCTAGAATCTTACTAATCCAACTGCGTTGTCAGATTTAAAAAAGGATTTACTGCGAAAGAATACGATGCGATTATCTGAGCACAGAGCCCCATACCAAAATACTATTTCAACCAGCACAGGAGTAACAAAATCACAAATTTCAATAAAACAAATTGTTTACCTTTGAAGATCTTGCTCTGATTGCAATCCCAAGGCTCATTGTTACACAATGAATGGTCTTTTGTTCGGTTAAATCCATTTTTATAGCCTAACACGAAACATTTTGTGAACGTTTATCTCGTTGAATTCCGTGTCATTCAATTTTTCGACAAAACATTTGACGTATATACACAGACTAAACGTGACTTTATCCAGTCATGTTTGGTTTCATTGCAATCAACTGTTTGTAACACAACCAAACTGACGGGTCATTTCGCGGGACGTATTGACTGAAAGACACCGATTGGAAGACAACAAGCAATGACCTCATTGTGCACCAATTATATGACCGATGTTTCGTTGATTGACTGTATTTTAACCCAATGACCACTGATCGTCTTGAAATCTAGCTGGGTAGATAGCCAATGAGCAGAGGTAAACGACAATATGCAATGGTTCTGTGTTGGAAGACCAACCCATGTAGTAAACTCCGGCTTAACCTGTCTAGGATCAGCGTGGCGCTAGCGGCACTCCCCCCCCCCCCCCACTGAAAAACCAGTGCCGCGAAATTCAAAAAAAATATTTTTTTAAAATATTTAACTTTCACACATTAAAGTCCAATACAGCTAATGAAAGACACAGATCTTATGAATCCAGTCAACATTTCCGATTTTTAAAATGTTTTACAGGGAAGACACAATATGTAAAGATGTACATCTATTACCTAAAAAACACATTAGCATATTCCACCATCTTTTATTTGTCCACCAACACCAGTAGCCATCACCAATTCGGCTAAACTAAGATATTTATAGCCCCTAACCAACAAAAAAACTCATTAGATGACAGTCTGATAACATATTTATGGTATGGGATAGGTTTTGTTAGAAAAAAGTGCATATTTCAGGTATATGGCATAGTTTACAATTGCACCCACCATCACAAATGGACTAGAATAATTACAATGAGCAACGTGTTTACCTAACTACTAATCATCAAACATTTCGTAAAAATACACAGCATACACGAATCGAAAGACACAGATCCTGTGAATACAGACAATATTTCAGATTTTCTAAGTGTCTTACAGCGAAAACACAATAAATCGTTATATTAGCTTAGCACATAGCAATTAGCAGCCCAGCATTGATTCTAGCCAAAGTGAGCGATAAAAGTCAACATCGCCAAAAGATATTAATTTTTTCACTAACCTTCTCAGAATTCTTCCGATGACACTCCTGTAACATCACATTACAACATGCATATACAGTTTGATCGAAAATGTTTATATTTAGCCACCAAAATCATGGTTAGACAATGTGAAATGTAGACAAGCTGGTAAAGAAAACGTCCTTGCGCCACTTAGACAGTGATCTACTCTTATACATAAATACTCATAAACGTGACTAAAAAATATAGGGTGGACAGGGATTGATAGACAATTTAATTCTTAATACAATTGCGTTATTACATTTTTTAATTTATCCTTACTTTTCAATACAGTTTGCGCCAAGCGAAGCTACGTCAAAAAACATGGCATCCTAAGCCACTAAAATGTTTCGACAGAAACACGATTTATCATAATAAAAATGTCCTACCTTGAGCTGTTCTTCCATCAGTATCTTGGGCAAAGGATCCTTTCTTGGGAGAAATCGTCTTTTGGTGGAAAGCTGTCCTCTTGCCATGTGGAAATGTCAACTACGTTCGGGATGAACTGAAAAGCGTGACCAACTTTTCACATCGTTGCAAAAATAAATGTCCCAAAATCGCACTAAACGGATATAAATTGCTATAAAACGCTTTAAATTAACTACTTTGTGATGTTTGTAACTCCTATAACGAGTGAAAAGATGACCGGAGAAATATAACAGGCTAAACTAACGCTTGGAACAGGAGAGGGTCGGTGTCTTCCACGCGCGTTACGCAGCAAGAAAAGACTTGCTAGCTAAAGGTTTTTTTCATTTGTAGGGCCTGTGAACGAGCAATCGAGCCCGTTGGAATCGTCATCACGTAAAGGCATCCAGGGGAAGACGTAAGAAGTGTCCGTATAGTCATAGCAACGACAGTGCCCGTTTAAATGACTTCAGAAAAGTGGCCAACGTTTCTCAAATCTGACTCCATGTCAGGGAAATTGCTGTAGAATGGGCTCTGTTCCACTTAGAGACAAAATTTCAACTCCTATAGAAACTATAGACTGTTTTCTATCCAATAATAATAATAATATGCATATTGTACGATCAAGGATTTTGTGGGAAGCCGTTTAAAAAATTAGCCACATTAGCATAAATAGTCTAAACAGCGCCCCCATCCCCAACAGGTTAAAGACGGGCTTTCACCACTGAAGATTCATACTGGAAGGAGCCAAGCTTGTTACGCACAGCACCATTTCGGTAACGAGCATCTTCAGCTGTTTATATATCGAACATCATGGCGAATAAGTCAGGGAAAGCTAAATCTAAGACTAGATATACGAATGTAGACAAAATTATAGAGGAAATTGATCGTGAAAGTGAAACATATGCTTTTGGAAGACGACTCAGTTAGCGATCATGACTCAAATGGAAGCATATTTTTTGAACGGAGAGGACATTGTTTTGGACTGGTAAGTTCTTCTCATGCTAATGCTGTTTGAAATTAATAATATAAAATATTATTTGTGATTGTTTTTACATTTTATTTGCAATATATAAAAATGTAATGAAATGTGTAAAGTACACATTGGCTATACTTCCTCCAGCGGCATGCTTCCTCCACTCAGTCTACATATTAGGGATTAGAGGAAGCATGGTCGAGATGCACACCTTCACCTACACACACCTACACACACACACACACACACCTACAGACATACACACACGCCTACATCTACACCCGCACACAGCTACTGTACACCTACACACACCTACACCTACACACACACACCTACACCTACACATACACACACACACACACACATAGACAGCATTGAATCATTTATCTGTTTTTTATTTGTGCTATGTTTGTCATGCATTAAATATGCCCAGGCACAAAGAGAGAGTTAATGCCTCACCAATTTGGCCACTTGGGTACATTTGGGCTACTTGTGTGGGACACCTATGTGACTTCATGATAAATGTCATGTAGCACACTCACTTTGGAAGTTATCATTCTGAAACTTTGCAATGTACTGTTGCCCTGTTATGTTTTTCACTGACATTGTCCCCATATTCATATCTGAATGCTTGTTTTATCTTGCTCATTTTAAAGGATGATACAACAATTAAAAAGAAAAAAGTATGTTTTTTTCATTGTATTATCTAAACCGGATCTATTGTGTTATATTCTCCTACATTCAATTGACATTTACACAAACTTCAGAGTGTTTTCTTTCAAATGGTACCAAGAATATGCATATCCTTGCTTCTGGGCCTGAGCTAGAGGCAGTTAGATTTGGGTATGTCTTCAGGTGGAAATTGAAAGAAGGGGGGGTTGCTGTAAGAGGTTTTAACAGTTTGATGGCCTTGAGATAGAAGCTGTTTCAGTGTCTCGGTCCCAGCTTTGATGCACCTGTACTGACCTCGCCTTCTGGATGATAGTGGGGTGAACAGGTAGTGGCTCGGGTGTTTGTTGACCTTGATGATCTTTTTGGCCTTCCTGTGACATTGGGTGGTATAGGTGTACTGGAGAGCAGGTAGTTTGCCCCGGCGATGCATTGTGCAGACCTCACTACCCTCTGGAGAGCCTACGGTTGTGTGCGGAGCAGTTGCCATACCAGGCGGTGATACAGTCCGACAAGATGCTCTCGATTGTGCATCTGTAAAAGTTTGTGAGTGCTTTTGGTGACAAGCCAAATTTCTTCAGCCTCCTGAGGTTGAAGAGGCACTGTTGCGCCTTCTTCACCACGCTGTCTGTGTGGGTGGACTATTTCAGTTTGTCCATGATGTGTACGCCGAGGAACTTAAAACTTTCCACCTTCTCCACTACTGTCCCGTCGATGTGGATAGGGGGGTGCACTCTCTGCTGTTTCCTGAAGTCCACGATCAGCTCCTTTGTTTTGTTGACGTTGAGTGTGAGGTTATTTTCCTGACTACCAACACTCCGAGGGCCCTCACCTTCTCCCTATAGGCCGTCTCGTCGTTGTTGGTAATCAAGCCTACCACTGTAGTGTCGTCTGCAAACTTGATGATTGAGTTGGAGGCGTGCATGGCCACGTAGTCATGGGTGAACAGGGAGTACAGGAGAAGGCTGAGAACGCACCCTTGTGGGGCCCCAGTGTTGAGGATAAGCGGGGTGGAGATGTTGTTTCCTACCCTCACCACCTGGGGGCGGCCCGTCAGGAAGTCCAGGACCCAGATGCACAGGGCGGGGTCGAGACCCAGGGTCTCGAGCTTAATGACGAGTTTGCAGGGTACTATGGTGTTAAATGCTGAGCTGTAATCGATGAACAGCATTCTTACATACGTATTCCTCTTGTCCAGGTGGGTTAGGGCAGTGTGCAGTGTGATTGTGATTGCGTCGTCTTTGGACCTATTGGGGCGGTAAGCAAATTGGAGTGGGTCTATGGTAGGGTGGAGGTGATATAATCCTTGACTAGTCTCTCAAAGCACTTCATGATAACGGAGGTGAGTGCTACGGGGCGATAGTCATTTAGCTCAGATACCTTAGCTTTCTTGGGAACTGGAACAATGGTGGCCCTCTTGAAGCATGTGGGAACAGCAGACTGGGATAAGGATTGATTGAATATGTCCGTAAACACACCAGGCAGCTGGTCTGTGCATGCTCTGAAGATGCGGCTAGGGATGCCATCTGGGCCGGCAGCCTTGCGAGAGTTAACACGTTTAAATGCTTTTCTCACGTTGGCTGCGGTGAAGGAGAGTCAGCAAGTTCTGGTAGCGGGCCGTGTCGTTGGCACTGTATTGACCTCAATGCGAGCAAAGAAGTTGGTTAGTTTGTCTGGGAGCAGGAGATCGTGGTCCGCGACGGGGCTGGTTTTCTTTTTGCAGTCCGTGATTGACTGTAGGCCCTGCCACATACCTCTCGTGTCTGAGCCATTGAATTGCGACTCTACTTTGTCTCTATACTGACGCTTAACTTGTTTGATTGCTTTGCGGAGGGAATAGCTACACTGTTTGTATTCGGTCATGTTACCGGTCGCCTTGCCCTGATTAAAGGCAATGGTTCGCACTTTCAGTTTTGCACGAATGCTGCCATCAATCCGTGGTTTCTAGTTGGGGAAGGTTTTAATAGTTGCTGTGGGTACAACATCACCGATGCACTTGCTAATAAACTCGCTCACCGAATCAGCGTATTCATCAATGTTGTTGTCCAACGCTATGCGGAACATATCCCAGTCCAGGTGATCGAAGCAATCTTGAAGCGTGGAATCAGATTGGTCGGACCAGCGTTGAACATGGGCGTTTCCTGAGCATGGGCGTTTCCTGTTTTACTTTCTGTCTATAGGCTGGGATCAACAAAATGGAGTTGTGGTCAGATTTTCAGAAAGGAGGGCGGGGCAGGGCTTTGTATGCGTCACGGAAGGTTTATTATGGTGCCATGTTCTTTCCATTTTTAATAATGGATTTAATGGTGCTCTGTGGGATGTTCAAAGTTTCTGGTATTTTTTTATAACCCAACCCTGATCTGTACTTCTCTAGACCTTTGTCCCTGACCTGTTTGGAGAGCTCCTCGGTCTTTATAGTGCCGCTTGCTTGGTGATGCCCTTTGCTTAGTGGTGTTGTAGACTCTGGGGCCTTTCAGAACAGGTGTATGTATACGGAGATCATGTGACACCTAGATTGCACACAGGTGAACATTATTAAACTAATTATGTGACTTCTGAAAAGAATTGGTTGCACCAGATCTTATTTAGGGGGTTCATAGCAAAGGGGGGGGGACTTCATAGTAAAGGGGTGAATACATATGCACGCACCACTTTTCCGTATTTGTTTTTTTTTAAATAATAATTTGACAAGTATTTTTTTCATTTCACTTCACCATTTTTTACAATTTTGTGTATGTCCATTACAATAAATCCAAATTAAAATCCATTTAAATTACAGGTTGTAGTGCAATAAAATAGAAAAAATGCCAAGGGTATTGAATACTTTCGCATGGCACTGTAGGTCTCCAGGCTAATTTAGCTGAATTACGTAGGGACCTGGGCAGTTTCTCCAGGTTAAAGCAATGGGAGCACTTGTAAGAGCTAGGTTCTCCATGCTCAAGGAGATGGAGGCTCCCAGCTCCTTCCTCTTTGGTTTGGAAAGACAGAGCGGTGAAGCCAAAGGGTATGCATTGTCTACGGCTGTCTGATGGGCGGGTGACCTCTGTGGTGGGGGAGATGTGGGAGCAAACTTTGGAGTTCTATACTGAGTTGTATAGGGCAGAACTGTGTGATTCTATGTGTGCTCAGGTCTTGTTCGCAGAACTCCCTAAGCTCTCTCTGGCACAGAGGGGTGAAATTGACATTCCTCTGTTGTCCCATGAACTGACAGATGCCGTAACCCAGATGTCCCCCGGCCGTGCACCAGGGATCGATGGACTCCCAGTGGAGTTTTATAACATCTGGACTCAATAGTACACAAGGACCAAACATATTGTGTACCGGGACGGTCAATCACGGACAACTTGTTCTTAATCAGGGACATGTTGGACTTGTCGAGAGGTCCTAATGTGAACTATTGGACTGGTCTCTTTAGATCAAGAGAAGGCTTTTGATAGAGTGGACCATGAGTATCTGTTTAATGTGATGTCTGTTTTTGGGTTTGGGGAGAGTTTTGTGACCTGTGTGAAGATGTTGTATGCTCTGGTGTCATGTATGGTCAAGTCGGGAGGGGGGCTCAGTAGGCCAGTCTGGGTGAGACGGTGCATTAGACAAGGATGCCCTCTATTGGGGCAGTTATATACACTAGCCATTGAGCCATTTTTGGGCCTGCGACGCAGGAGACTGCAGGGAGTGTGCTGGACAGGCATGGGTGTGTTGACAGGCATAGCAGTGTCAGCATATACAGATGACGTTACTGTGATGGTCAGGATATGCAGGCACCAGAGACTAGTCTAAAGGTGTACGAGGGAGCTTCATCAGCTAAGGCAAACTGGGGCAAGTGCCAAGCTCTGTTATGTGGGGCATGGGGTGATAGGGCCCCTCCCCTGCTTCCAGGGGGTTTGCAGTGGGGTTGTGAAGGGCTTAAAATGTTGGGGGGTGTTCCTGGGCTTGGAGAGGTGGGTCAGGAAGAACTGGGAGGGGCAGTCCCTGGCAGTGGTGTCAAGACTGGCCAGGTGGAGGTGGCTCCTATCCCAAGTGTCATATAGCGGGAGGGTGCTGATAATCAACAACCTGGTGGCATCTTCCCTTTTGGCATAAACTGGCTGTTCTCAACCCCCCTGCTGGTCTGCTTGCAGACTTGCAATGCAAGCTGGTGGACTTTTTCTGGTCGGGCCATCACTGGCTGAAGGCGGCAGTGTTGTACATGACTGTTCACGAAGGAGAACAGTGCCTGGTGGAACTGGAGAGCAGGGTGGCTGCTTTCCGACTGAAGGCGGTGCAGAGACTGCTGTACCATAATGATGTTGGCTGGAGGGAACCAGCACGCGCGCTGCAGAGGAGAGCTGATGGATTAGGGTTGGACCGACAGCTATTCCTCATGAAGCTGGAGAGGCTGAGTACAGCAGGTCTCTCAGACTTTTACTCTGCAGTGCTGAGGGCCTGGCAGCTGCTAAGGCCCACACCAGAAGGGGGTGTGGGGCCTGGGCTGTGGGTGTGCGAGGAGCCTATCTTCCACAACCCTGCCATCCCTTTGAGATCGGTTCAGTCTGCCACCATGCAGAGGCAACTGATGGCAGCGGGTTTACTAAGGCTGGGTGAGCTGCGACTGCTGGAAGAGGAGGGGTGGAAAACCCCGGAGGTCTTGGCTCAACAAACAGGAATGATGTCTCTTAGACGGCTGGAGAGATTCCTGGAGGAGGTCCAGGAGGCACTGTCTGAGCCGGTAAAGGTTTTTTTTGAGCGACCAAAGGGGGAGCGGCCACCAATGTTTCCACCACTGCAGGTGACGGCAGAGACTCGGGACTGACAAGGGGGCCTGGAGGACTGTTAGATTTGAACACTCTGAGCCTGGGGTAGTTTGAAGGGGGGGAAGTAGAGCCCTCTACAACCTCTGCATTAGGTAAGGAACATTAGGAGCCTAACAGGAGTGAAGGCACATCAGTGGCAGGGGGTATGTGGGGCAGAGAGTATGGTGGGTTTTAGATGGAGATAGCTCTACAAACCCTAGGTACCAAAGAGGTCAGGGGACCTCCAGTGGAGGGTTCTACATGGAGCCCTGGCCACTAACAGCTGGTTGGAACAGGTTTAACCGGGAATCGGGCAGGGGTGTCCGGTCTGTGTTATGAGAGAAACTGTGATTCGTGTGTTTTCTGTGTGCACCAGGTTAATACCATTAATGCCTCTGTTGGAACGTCTGTGCGAGAGGTTGGGGGTGGTTTTTACTGTTGGGATGTTTATAATGGGGTACAATTATTCAAATAAGGAGAAGGCCAACTGTGTTTTGTAGAATTTTCTGTTTGCTCATGCAAAGTTTTCTGTTTGCTCAGACTATTTGGCTAACAAGGAGGAACAGGGTCAAAGGTCAGGGGGATAACAGACCCTTGACTATTATTCAATGTGATGGCCTCTGCTCGCCTTAGTGTAGAATTTGAGTCCTATGAAATGATAAAACGTGTGGAGATGTTTCAGGAGATATGGTGTGTTGGGGGGCTGTCTGTATTGCTGGGGAAGATGTTTCAGGACATATGGTGTGTTGGGGGGGCTGTCTGTATTGCTGGGGAAGATGTTTCAGGAGATATGGTGTGTTGGGAGGGCTGTCTGTATAGCTGGGGAAAATGTTTCAGGAGATATGGTGTGTTGGGGGGGGGGCTGTCTGTATAGCTGGGAAGATGTTTCAGGAGATATGGTGTGTTGGGGGGGCTGTCTGTATAGCTGGGAAGATGTTTTGGATATACGGTTGTAGAAGTGGGGAGGTTTTTGGTTATTGTGATGTGTGGTGTTTTGTATCGTGGATTCGACGGCAAGGTGAGTATGGTACGTGTATGCAGTACAGGATACACTTTGGTATTTTATTTTTAAGGGGGGGTGAGATTTTAATGAAATGAGAATGTTTCATTAAAGAAAGACAAAATGTCTCTTTCTCTCTCTCTCTCTCTCAAACATATACAGACACAAACACAGAAAGTATCTCTTCAAATGAGATCTGGCAAAAGACTATTCCGGAACATGTCTCTCTAATCATGAATATTTATGAGAGGTTGGGAATCAGAAGGAGGTTACTTTGATTCTGAACGATTGGTGTAGAGGACGCCCCCCCCCCCCCCCTCATGTGCACACACACACAGTTATTAGAATCAGAACCAAACAATTTGGCCATTTCACCACTCTTAAATATTCATGAGCACCTGCTTTCTACACCACAGTGTGTGTGTGTGTGTGTGTGTGTGTGTGTGTGTGTGTGTGTGTGTGTGTGTGTGTGTGTGTGTGTGTGTGTGTGTGTGTGTGTGTGTGTGTGTGTGTGTGTGTGTGTGTGTGTGTGTGTGTGTGTGTGTGTGTGTGTGTGTGTGTGTGTGTGTGTGCATGCGTGCGTGTGTGGTGTGACTGAGAAGAGTCAATGGACTCTATGGCGTAGAGTGAACAGTGTTAATGTGCTAGGTAGAGGGGATGGGAGTGGAGGGGGAAAGTAGGTGGTTTGGAGGAGAGGCCCTATGTTTCTTAAAGCTATCCAAACCTCTTGGATAAAAATAAGTGCCCAGGGGTTATGAGCTAGGGGGTGATTTGAGATAGAGAGAGAGAAAGAATCAGAGTGAGAGAAAGAGAGAGTGAGGGAGAGGAGGTGGGAGGAGAAATGGAGAGAGAAGGTAGAGGTTTCTGACCGCTACATTAGTCCATCTCTTTCTCCCATCCAGCCCCATTAGCATATCACTAAGAAACATCTGAACTCACAGATGTTTGATGCTCGCCTGGCAGCCTTGCTGCGCAGCACTGCACCACACACATACACATGCATAGAAACGCACAAAGGCTACACTAAAATGTGTGCGTGTGTGTGTGTGTGTGTGTGTGTGTGTGTGTGTGTGTGTGTGTGTGTGTGTGTGTGTGTGTGTGTGTGTGTGTGTGTGTGTGTGTGTGTGTGTGTGTGTGTGTGTGTGTGTGTGTGTGTGTGTGTGGAAGCATTTGACCATGTACTGTATATTGCTAGCGTCAACACTGCTGCACTGTATATAATCACTCACAAGGTTGCCTTGACTCCGTCTCTCTACCGTGACAGGGAGTGAGAGGTGGAGAGAAAGAGAGGGAGGGGGAGAAAGAGGGAGCGAGAGACTCAGACTCTGTCTGGACAGAGAGAGAACATAACGTCTGACAGGAGAGGTTGGTATGCTCATTATGGAAGGGGCAGGAAGACCTGATCTCTCATCATTTGACAAAGCCAGAGGGGAGCTGAAGCCATGTATGCCTATCAGACAGCTACACTAGCCTCAGTTTCTGCATGTAGCTAGCCTTCTGTCGCCACGCCAGTAGTTTAGAGATTCTGTAGCCTCACCAGTAGTTTAGAGATTCTGTAGCCTCGCCAGTAGTTTAGACCTTCTGTAGCCTCGCCAGTAGTTTAGACCTTCTGTAGCCTCTTCAGTAGTTTAGAGATTCTGTAGCCTCGCCAGTAGTATAGACCTTCTGTAGCCTCGCCAGTAGTTTAGAGATTCTGTAGCCTCGCCAGTAGTTTAGACGTTCTGTAGCCTCGCCAGTAGTTTAGACCTTCTGTAGCCTCGCCAGTAGTTTAGACCTTCTGTAGCCTCTTCAGTAGTTTAGAGATTCTGTAGCCTCGTCAGTAGTTTAGACCTTCTGCAGCCTCGCCAGTAGTTTAGACCTTCTGTAGCCTCGCAAGTAGTTTAGACCTTCTGTAGCCTCGCCAGTAGTATAGACCTTCTGTATCCTCGCCAGTAGTTTAGAGATTCTGTAGCCTCACCAGTAGTTTAGACCTTCTGTAGCCTCGCCAGTAGTATAGACCTTCTGTAGCCTCTTCAGTAGTTTAGAGATTCTGTAGCCTCGCCAGTAGTTTAGAGATTCTGTAGCCTCGCCAGTAGTTTAGAGATTCTGTAGCCTCGCCAGTAGTTTGGACCTTCTGCAGCCTCGCCAGTAGTTTGGACCTTCTGCAGCCTCGCCAGTAGTTTAGAGATTCTGTAGCCTCGCCAGTAGTTTGGACCTTCTGCAGCCTCGCCAGTAGTTTAGACCTTCTGTAGCCTCATCAGTAGTTTAGACCTTCTGTAGCCTCTTCAGTAGTTTAGAGATTCTGTAGCCTCGCCAGTAGTTTAGACCTTCTGTAGCCTCGCCAGTAGTTTAGAGATTCTGTAGCCTCGCCAGTAGTATAGACCTTCTGTAGCCTCGCCAGTAGTTTAGACGTTCTGTAGCCTCGCCAGTAGTTTAGACGTTCTGTAGCCTCGCCAGTAGTTTAGAGATTCTGCAGCCTCACCAGTAGTTTAGAAATTCTGTAGCCTCGCCAGTAATTTAGAGATTCTGCAGCCTCACCAGTAGTTTAGACCTTCTGTAGCCTCGCCAGTATTTTAGAGATTCTGCAGCCTCACCAGTAGTTTAGAGATTCTGCAGCCTTGCCAGTAGTTTAGACGTTCTGTAGCCTCGTCAGTAGTTTGGACCTTCTGCAGCCTCGTCAGTAGTTTAGACATTCTGCAGCCTCGCCAGTAATTTAGAGATTCTGTAGCCTCGCCAGTAGTTTAGAGATTCTGTAGCCTCGCCAGTAATTTAGAGATTCTGTAGCCACGGCAGTAATTTAGACATAATCTTGGAACACAGAATCTTGCATGCACTATTAAACGGACTAACGCAAGGCACTTTGGTGAATTACCAGTAAATTACCTGTTACCTTGCAACTGCTCCGTACTATAATTGAGCATGACGTTAATTTCTTCCACGAATCATCCTGCTATACGCTCTGTCATTGTTCATCCACACCCAGTACAGTACCGTTTGTTTACAAGTCACCATTCACCGTAAGGAAACTAATTTGACAGGTGAGGGACTGACTGAGGGTGCGGCCAGCTCTCTATCAATCAATCACATGCATTTACTGTATATCAGCAGTTAGGCTACAGCAGTGGTGTCCACTGTCCAACATCCTCCTGGTCCAGTAGAGATAACGGGTAGCAGTCTTTTCTAATTCCAGCCCTGGCCAACACACTTGATTGAGCTCATCAATGTCTTGATGATTGGATTACTTTTGTTGAATCAGGTTGTTTTTTTGTGCTAGAGTGTAGTCAAACAAAAGCATGCACAGTCAAACTGAGTTACTAAATGGAGCCATGTTGAGAAAGACCACAGGTCTCTGTATAATCGGCCACTGGAAGAAGGAGATGCCATCAAAGCAATGAATGTGCTGTTCATCAGCTATTGACTTCATTAATCTAATATAGTAGGCTATAGGCCAGAGTATGACCACTTTCCCTGACCATACCTTATTTGTTCACTGTGTAAATTGATTGGTATTTTATCATGCTCTTCTTGTCTCTTTCCGATGAAGAAATGGCAAGAGAACATGTCAATACAGATGCATACAGAGAGAGAGAGAGAGAGAGAGAGAGAGAGAGAGAGAGAGAGAGATCCTTCAACGTATAGAGTTGTCAAAGCCAACGATTCGGTCCGGAGCACTTTCCTGCGAGACGACCTCAGGCGATGAATGAGTCAGCTGGGACTGAGGAGTAAGACCTGCTGCTTTTAACCATTACAATCCAACATGGTGAGTTGTCCGCTGTCTCAAGCACAGCACCATTCATACAGGCCAGCAAGTCAGAGCGGTGGGTTGTCTGTGTGTCTGGGCTGTGGTTGTCAGTGTGTCTGGGATGTGGTTGTCTGTGTTTCTCGGCTGTAGTTGTCTGTGTGTCTGGGCTGTGGTTGTCAGTGTGTCTGGGCTGTGGTTGTCTGTGTGTCTGTGTCTGGGCTGTGGTTGTCTGTGTGTCTGGGATGTGGTTGTCTGTGTGTCTGGGCTGTGGTTTTCAGTGTGTCTGGGATGTGGTTGTCTGTGTGTCTGGGATGTGGTTGTCTGTGTTTCTCGGCTGTAGTTGTCTGTGTGTCTGGGCTGTGGTTGTCTGTGTGTCTGGGCTGTGGTTGTCTGTGTGTCTGGGCTGTAGTTGTCTGTGTGTCTGGGCTGTAGTTGTCTGTGTGTCTGGGCTGTGGTTGTCTGTGTGTCTGGGATGTGGTTGTCTGTGTGTCTGGGATGTGGTTGTCTGTGTCTGGGCTGTGGTTGTCTGTGTCTGGGCTGTGGTTGTCTGTGTGTCTGGGCTGTGGTTGTCTGTGTGTCTGGGATGTGGTTGTCTGTGTCTGGGCTGTAGTTGTCTGTGTGTCTGGGCTGTAGTTGTCTGTGTGTCTGGGCTGTAGTTGTCTGTGTGTCTGGGATGTGGTTATCTGTGTCTGGGCTGTAGTTGTCTGTTTTTCTGGGCTGTAGTTGTCTGTGTGTCTGGGCTGTGGTTGTCTGTGTGTCTGGGCTGTGGTTGTCTGTGTGTCTGGGATGTGGTTGTCTGTGTGTCTGGGATATGGTTGTCTGTGTTTCTCGGCTGTAGTTGTCTGTGTGTCTAGGCTGTGGTTGTCTGTGTGTCTGGGCTGTGGTTGTCTGTGTGTCTGGGCTGTGGTTGTCGTGTGTCTGGGCTGTGGTTGTCTGTGTGTCTGGGCTGTGGTTGTCTGTGTCTGGGCTGTGGTTGTCTGTGTGTCTGGGCTGAGGATGTCTGTGTGAGGGCTGTGGTTGTCTGTGTGTGAGGGCTGTGATTGTCTGTGTGTGTGGGGTGTGATTGTCTGTGTGTGTGGGTTGTGGTTGTCTGTGTGAGATTTGGGAGGCTGTGGGGATGGAGGGTGACACATTGCAGCTCTGACAGCCTTCTTTTCATGTCATTGTTGGGCGAATATTCGTCTTGACTAATACTGTGTGTGTGTGTGTGTGTGTGTGTGTGTGTGTGTGTGTGTGTGTGTGTGTGTGTGTGTGTGTGTGTGTGTGTGTGTGTGTGTGTGTGTGTGTGTGTGTGTGTGTGTGTGTGTGTGTGTGTGTGTGTGCATTAGAGTGCGACAGTGTGAGTCATAATACCCATAAGACCAGGCTGTCAAACAAAGAAATGGTTCCAATCGTTTTTCCACCATTCATTTTTCCCATATGGGACTTTAGTAGGCTTACTCTGGTGTGACGTTTTGATAGCAGTTTAAATCTGTCTAGGACAATGTGACTTTTATCAATATAGTTCCTTGTGAAAGTATTCACCCACCTTGGTATTTTTCCTATATTGTTGCATTAAATTTTGATTTTGATTTCATGTACTGGACATACACAAAATAGTCAAAATTGGTGAAGTAAAATAACTTGTTTCAAAAAATAATACAATTATTAAAAACTGAAAAGTGGTGCGTGCGCATGTATTCACCCCCTTTACTATGAAGCCCCTAAATTAGATCTGGTGCAACCAATTACCTTCAGAAGTAACATAATTAGTTAAATAAAGTTCACCTGTGTGCAATCTAAGTGTCACATGATCTGTCACATGATCTCAGTATATATACACCTGTTCTGAAATGCCCCAGATTCTGCAACACCACTAAGCAAGGGGCACCACCATGCAAGCGGCACCATGAAGACCAAGGAGCTCTCCAAACAAGTCAGGGACAAAGTTGTGCAAAAGTCCAGATCAGGGTTGGGTTATAAAAAAATATCAGATACTTTGAACATCCCACAGAGCACCATTCAATCCGTTATTTAAAAAAATGAAAGAACATGGCACCATAACAAACCTGCCAAGAGAAGGCAGCCCACCAAATCTCACGGACCAGGCATGGAGGGCATTGATCAGAGAGGCAACAAAGAGACCAAAGATAACCCTGAAGGAGCTGCAAAGCTCAACAGTGGAGATTGGAGTATCTGTCCATAGGACCACTTTAAGCCGTACACTCAGCAGAGCTGGGCTTTACGGAAGAGTGGCCAGAAAAAAAGCCAATGCTTAAAGAAAAAAATAAGCAAACATGTTTGGTGTTCGCCAAAAGAAATATGGGAGACTCCCCAAACATATGGAAGAAGGTACTCTGGTCAGATGAGAGTAAAATTGTGCTTTTTTGCCATCGATGAAAACGCTATGTCTGGCGCAAACCCAACACCTCTCATCACCCCGAGAACACCATCCCCAGTGAAGCATGGTGGTGTCAGCATCATGCTATTGGGATGTTTTTCATCGATAGGCACTGGGAAACTGGTAAGAATTGAAGGAATGATGGGAATGATGGGAAATTCTTGAGGGAAACCTGTTTCAGTCTTCCAGAGACTTGAGACTTGGACGGAGGTTCATCTTCCAGCAGAACAATGACCCTAAGCATACTGCTAAAGCAACGTTCGAGTGGTTTAAGGGGAAACATTGAAATGTCTTGGAATGGCCTAGTCAAAGCCCAGACCACAATCCAATTGAGAATCTATGGTATGACTTAACGATTGCTGTACACCAGCAGAACCCATCCAACTTGAAAGAACTGGAGCAGTTTTTGCTTGAAGAATGGGCAAAAATCCTAGTGGCTAGATGAGCAAAGCTTATAGAGATATACCCCAAGAGACTTGCAGTTGTAATTGCTGCAAAAGGTGGCTCAAGAAAGTGTGAACTTTGGTGGGGTGAATAGTTATGCACGCTCAAGTTTTCAGTTTTTTTGTCTAATTTCTTGTTTGTTTCACAATACAAAATATTTTGCATCCTCAAAGTGGTAGGCATGTTGTGTAAATCAAATGATAGAACCCCCCCCAAAATCATTTTTAGTTCCAGGTTGTAAGGCAACAAATTAGGAAAAATGCCAAAGGGGTGAATACTTTTGCAAGCCACTGTATTCACCTATATTTGCACCCAAAAAAATGAAACGCTAAATAGCTGCTAATGATAAAAAACTACAAATGCCATGATGATCTACACGAGTCTGCCGAATCGAGGGAAGGTAAGAATCTCTGGATTAACTCTCTAACGTTTGCTAAATGTGGTAATGCATGAATTTGCTAAACTTCTTTAAATTGACAATTCTTTGAACTGTCTTGTGCAAGTTTTATATTGACACAATACCTGTTAGCAAAGGTGTCAGCTAGAGATGACGTGCAGGAGCCTGCAAGAATTTGTAGTCTTGCATGATGTCTAATTTGATGCTAATTGGCAATTTCGAATCTGAGAGTAACTTGTGACTAATATATCAATGGAAGTCTAAACACAACCTTTATTTTAAGTGTTTCTAAAATTCTCTATGGGAAAAATGAATGGTGGAAAAATGATTGGAACAATTTCCCCTCTTTGCCCCCCGCTAGGTTATATGGGTATTTTAACACTTCCACTGTGGGCCACTATTGTGTTTGTGTGCAACTGTGCATGTCATGTGTGTATGTTAGAGACATGCCTATAGTAATTGCTACAACATGTCACACTTTGGAGAGAATGGTTTGATGGGTTCCTTAGCACCTCGTCCATTAGTGCTACAGTGATATGAGGCATTGAGTATTGACCCAGCGTTCTACACAATGACAGGGGAGACAGATAGAGATGCTACATACAGATATGAGCAGGGTACTCTGCCTGCTCTTTGCCCAGGGGTCTTTCCCATTGTCTCAGAGTTCTGAGGGGTCAGATTCTGTGGTAGTTTTACAGATGAGAGGTATTACTGGGATTGAGTGTTTACTCGTTGGAGCGGGGAGCGTAGTGCAAGTGCAGCAACAGTATCACCCAATATATTGCAATGCCTGTCTTCCATGGAATGAAATCGAAATCAAAACAAAGTATATTTGTCAGGTGCACATGATGCAGCAGGTGTAAGCTGAATATTGAAATGCTAAATTGCAAGCTCTTCCTCAACAGTGCAGTTTAAAGAGCATGACTTCAATACTGAATCAGATAAAATGGAACACATATTTTAAAATAGAGTACACTATTCAGAAAGTATTCCCACGCCTTGACTTTTTCCAGATTTTCTGTCCCTCAGTCGAGCAGTGAATTTCAAACACTGATTCAACCACAAAGATCAGGGAGGTTTTCCAATGCCTCACACATAAGAGCACCGATTGGTAGATGGGTAAACATTTAAAAAGCAGACATTGAATATCCCTTAGAGTATGGTGAAGTTATTACAATTTGGATGGTGCATCAATACATGCAATCACTACATAGATACAGGCGTCCTTCCTAACTCAGTTGCCGGAGAAGAAGGAAACCGCTCAGGGATTTCACCATTAGGTTAATTGTGACTTTAAAACCATTAGGTTAATGGTGACTTTAAAACAGTTACAGAACTTAATGGCTGTGATAGGAGAAAACTGAGGATTGATTCAACAAAAATTGTCACTCCACAATAATAACCTAAATGACAGAGTGAAAAGAAGGAAGCTTGTACAAAATAAAACTTTTTCAAAACATGCATCCTGTTTGCAATAAGGCACTAAAGTAAAAGAGCAAAAATGAATGTTATGTCCTGAATACAAAGCGTTATGTTTGGGGCAAATTCATTAACAACACATCACTGAGTACCACTCTTCATATTTTCAAGCTTTGTGGTGTCTGAATCATGGTATGGGTATGCTTGTCATCGGCAAGGACAAGGTCGTTTTTTAGGATTAAATGAAACGGAATAGAGCTAAGCACAGGCAAAATCCAAGAGGAAATCCTGGTTCAGTCTGCTTTCCAACAGACTGGGAGACAAATTCACCTTTCAGCAGGACAATAACTGAAAACACAAGGCAAAATATACACTGGAATTGCTTACCAAGATGCCATAGTTACAGTTTTGACTTAAATGGGTTTGAAAATCTATGGCAAGTCTTGAAAATGGCTGTCTAGCAATGCTTAACAACCAACTTGACAGAGCTTGGACTAAGATTGAATGCTACTACACCGCCTCTGATGCTCGTCCGATGTGGCAGGGCTTGAAAACTATTATGGACTACAAAGGGAAACACAGCCGCGAGTTGCCCAGTAACGTGAGCCTACCAGACGAGCTAAATGCCTTTTATGCTCGCTTTGAGGCAAACAACACTGAAGCATGCATGAGAGCACCAGCTGTTCAGGATGACTCTGTGATTACGCTCTCTGTAGCCGATGTGAACAAGACCTTTAAACGGGTCAACCTTCACAAAGCCGCGACGTCCGATAGATTACCAGGACGTGTACTCAAAGCATGCACGGATCAACTGGCAAGTGTCTTCACTGACATTTTCATCCTCTCCCTGATCGAGTCTGTAATACCTACATGTTTCAAACAGACCACCATAGTCCCTGTGCCCAAGAAAGCGATGGTAACCTGCCTAAATGATTACCGCTGTGTAGCACTCACGCCGGTAGCCATTAAGTATTTGAAAGCCTGGTCATGGCTCACATCAACACCATCATGCCAAAAACCCTAGACCCACTCCAATTCACATTCTGCCCCAACAGATCCATAGATGACATTGTCTCAAACGCACTCCACACACCCTTTCCCACCTGGACAAAAGGAACAGCTATGTGAGAATGCTGTTCATTGACTACAACTCAGCATTCAACATAGTACCCACAAAGCTCATGACGAAGCTAAGGACCCTGGGACTAAACACTTCCCTCTGAAACTGGATCCTGGACTTCCTGACGCCCCACCCCAGGTAGTCAGGGTAGGCAACAACACATTTGCCACGCTGATCCTCAATGCTGGGACCTCTCAGGGGTGCGTGCTTAGTCCCCTCCTGTACTCCCTGTTCACCCATGACTGCATGGCCAACCACGAATCCAAGATCACCATTACGTTTGCTGATAACACAACAGCTGTAACAATCTGGGTGTCGTGGGTGTGAAGTCAGGCGTAGGAACAGAGAGTTCAAGATAGTGCTCTTTAATGCACACACGGTGTACATAGGCCACCTCACGAAACACTGGGTGCCGAAAAACAAATGCCCCAAACACGGGGACTAAAACAGTCCAGCAAAACCCACGAACAGGAACAAACACGTTCGTCTCCAACATACACAAATGTTACCACAAACAATCCCGCACAAAGAAACAGGCGGGCCGGCTGACTAATAAAGCCCTACTAATCACCACAAACGCATAACAGGTGTAACCAATAAACATACAAGGAGGGGGAGGAAAAAATCAGTGGCAGCTAGTAGGCCGGCGACGACGACCTCCGAGCGCCACCCGAACGGGAAGGGGTGCCACCTTCGGTGGGAGTCGTGACAACAGCGGTAGGCCTGATCACCAACAACAATGAGACACCCTATTAGGAGGAGGTCAGAGACCTACAGTTGAAGTCGGAAGTTTACATGCAATTAGGTTGGAGTCATTAAAACTCATTTTTAAACCACTCCACAAATGTCTTGTTAAAAAACTATAGTTTGGCAAGTCGGATAGGACATATACTTTGTGCATGACACAAATAATTTTTCCAACAATTGTTTACAGACACAAGGAATTTAAGTGGAATTGTTTACAACACAAGGAATTTCTGCATTTAATTTTCAATAAATTTGCTAAAATGTCTAAACATGTTTTCACTTTGTCATTATGGGGTATTGTGTATAGATGGGTGAAAAAAACATCATCCATTGTGAATTCAGGCTGCAACACAACAAAATGTGGAATAAGTCAAGGTCTTATGGTGATGTAGAATGATGAAGCATGGGATGAGGTGTCTGAGCGTGATGTAGACTGATGAAGCGTTGGATGAGGTGTCTGAGGGTGATGTAGGATGAGGTCTGTGATCCTGATCCACAGCGGGCTGCTCAAGGAGACAAATGATGTCACAGGCCATTTAATTGTCAGTTAGCACCAAATCAAATCAAATGTATTTATATAGCCCTTCGTACATCAGTTGATATCTCAAAGTGCTGTACAGAAACCCAGCCTAAAACCCCAAACAGAAAGCAATGCAGGTGTAGAAGCACGGTGGCTAGGAAAAACTCCCTAGAAAGGCCAAAACCTAGGAAGAAACCTAGAGAGGAACCAGGCTATGAGGGGTAGCCAGTCCTCTTCTGGCTGTGCCGGGTGGAGATTATAACAGAACATGGCCAAGATGTTCAAATGCTCATAAATGACCAGCATGGTCAAATAATAATAATCACAGTAGTTGTCGAGGGTGCAGCAAGTCAGCACCTCAGGAGTAAATGTCAGTTGGCTTTTCATAGCCGATCACATTCAGAGTATCTCTACCGCTCCTGCGGTCTCTAGAGAGTTGAAAACAGCAGGTCTGGGACCGGTAGCACATCCGGTGAACAGGTCAGGGTTCCATAGCCGCAGGCAGAACAGCTGGGGTGAGTTATATCCTGCAGAGGTGTGTGTGTTTAATAATCTTGGTGCTTATATTTGTCCTGTTCCACACGTGTACGAGTGTGTATTAATAAGCATGTGTGAGACACCCTCAGAGAGTGGGGTCACAGCCAGGGCCTGCCATTATCAACGGCGACCCTGCTACAATTAGGGTTAAGTCCCTTGCTCTAGGGAACATTGACAGATTTTGATCTTGTCGGCTCAGGGATTCAAACCAGCTACCTATCGGTTACATTAAGCGCTAGGCTACCTGCCCCCCTAGGGGTGTGTGTGTGGATGTGTGTGTGGGTGTGTGTGTGTGTGTGTGTGACTCAGCCGCCCAGGGTGACAGTGAAGGTGAGTCCTCTCTCTCATGCTGAGAGGGTTGCTGAGGGAGAACAATTGTTCATTGATTTCAACCAATCACTGAGTCTATACTGAGCAGAAAGCCTTTTCTATGCATTCATACCCACCATATATGGTAGGCTATAGCTATACAAAGTTACCGATTGCACACCAGGCATAGATTAATATTCTATGCATTGCAAATGTAAGCCTTAGCATTTACATTAGCCTATCAGCATCACAGGCTTAATGCCAAGTGTTCTGGTGTAGCCAAATAAGTTCTGATGTGCTTGATTGGAATAGAAAGCCACTGCTCTTTTTACCCACTGTGGCCAACACTCTTGGCTCACACATTTGTGTAGACCTCTGGTACAAACATAAACTGAATGAGCTGAATGCCGTGCTAAAGTTGTATACTTCAAAACGTTTAAAACAAAAAGAGTAAGTATCCAGTAGCCTAGATAGTCTACAGTCTTCCCTGGTTCTCAGTGTGGTTTCAGCACCATGGACAGCAGCAAGCTAATGCTGTGTGTGAAGTTGAACAATTATTAGACTATTCACTCTGGAACTCTTTAGCTACGCTCTGGGTTGAATGAAGGCCAGCGCCCACACCGATAGGAGGCTATGGTCATTGAGAGACCGGAGACAGATTGTTTCCGTTTTACTCCGTGACAAATAGCCGTTTCTCTCCGTGATCCCAACCCGTATGTCAGTCTGTCGGTTTACCGGCGGCGCTGACGATTATGAATGAGGAGCGAGACACAGTTGATGCCAGAAAAGAAAACACGCATTTTATTCGATTAACTCTCTCTCAACTCCCGCTCATTCAGAGACTCCGGACTCCACTCATTCAGAGACTCCGGACTCCACTCATTCAGAGACTCCGGACTCCACTCATTCAGAGACTCCGGACTCCACTCATTCAGAGACTCCGGACTCCCGCTCCTTCGTCTACTTTCGCGGCTCAGCGAGACAGGGGGCTTGTTTAGCCGTGCACTCTAATGGGTGTGAGGAGATGGATGGGTCTGTGTCGGGAAAAAAATGCGCAGGGCGGGGGTTAGGGTTAGAGCCCATTGGTGCGTGTAAATAACACGCATTTACAGTGGGAGAGAGAGAGAGAAGGAGAGACAGCGTGCGCTTTGAGGTGGAATCAAATTCCGTACACAACTCACGTAGGGGGTAGCCTATGCGGTAGTCTATGTGGTTAGGCGTACTTATTAAACTATAGAAACCCAAAAATAGTGTTTAAAAATAATTGCCTCTGTCACCGGTGAAGGGACACGAGCCTATAAAAGCACCTGAATCGCCTTCACAATTGCCACAGCCCCGCAGCAGCGCCGTTAATGAAAACTCCGCGACGGATGATCCCTTTTCCGCTCTCTAAACCAGACTAATCCTTATCAAAGGACCTGTTTGATTTACCGCAATGGCTAGTTAAAGAAGACAGGGTTGGAAAGATAGATTGGAGGGGTGGGCGGCGAGAGTGTGTGTGTTTGTGTGTGTGTGTGTGTGTGTGTGCGTGCGCGCGCGCGTGTGTGTGTGTGTGTGTGTGTGTGAGAGAGAGAGCGAGTGAGAGTGAGAGTGAGGGCGCGCATGTCCAATCCTTCCATGCAGGCTGTAGACGCTCCTCACCACTGGCGAGTTGTTCTCTCTGTCTTTTCCTTCTCGCGCTCTCTTCCACCCATCTTGTATGTGCTCGGGTTAGTGTTTCCCGAGCCGGACAGAGCTCTCTCCAGCAGCAGCGGACACTGCGGGGGAACAAGACCACTATGGATTGCTAAAACTCTGGCTTATTTTTCTCTTTTCCCACCTTCTCTCTCGCCTTGTTTCCCAATCCTACATGTCTCTCCACTGTTTTTAAGGCACGGAAAATGAGGATTATTTACCCGCACTTTCTCGGGGTGTTTTCCGCCCTTTGGGGGCTAGCGACTGGGGCTTTCCCCAGCAGTGTTCAAATAGGTGAGTAGGCTAAAGACCTTTAAAAATAGACACTTCTTATAGCCGGGGTTTTAAGGAGTCTTAAATTGTTTTCATCCCCAATCATGTTTATTTATTAAAGAGGATTTACATTGCCATTATTTCTGATAACCTAAGTAGCTTACAGAGGGAAAACGCTGTCTGTTTGGCTGATGTGACTCAGGTGATTATTCATAATTGTGGTAATTGTTTTCCTCCTGCCGGAGATGGAGGTTAAATGGTTCTCTCTCTCTCTTTCTCTCTCTCTCTCTCTCTCTCTCTCTCTCTCTCTCTCTCTCTCTCTCTCTCTCTCTCTCTCTTCCGTTTTGTCTCTGTCTAGCTCTTCCCCTCTTTCGCGTTATTTGTCATTTTTAAACGGGCATCCTGCGCTCATGAATGTTTTAGGGCGCTTTGTTCCTTACGGTGATGTTCTAAGTTAGATCACTACTGCATCATCTTCCCGTGCCGTACATAGCAGGATAACCCTGGCTATCCGAGCCCGACCCGTTCAGCTGGGACTAGACCCGGATCAAAGTTTCTATCAAACATGATCCACTGCCCCGAATCAGTTGTATACCCCATCCTATAACAGTCCTACACACATGCACACACACACACACACACAGACACGCACACAGACAGACACACATACACAGTGCTCTGTTCTGGAGGTGTGTGTTAATGTATGCTCTGCATCACTCCTTGTGAGGTGCTGGAGGAGAGGCACTGTAATGAGATTCTGGTTTCTGACTCTTTCTCGTTCCTTTCACTGAGCTGCGGATAAAGTTAATACGCGAAAATGGTCTGCTGGATACACACAAACACACACCTACACACCTACACACCTACACACCCCTCAAACCCTATCCGCCTGTTCACTTGAGCATGTATTTGCATATCGCTTCAATACACAGAAGTTAAGGCAGAGGAAAACCAAATCCCTAGAGAATATAAAAATATGTTACAATGCCTTAGAAATAGACTTCGTACTGTGGTTAATGTACCTCAATTGGGCCGACCAACCAGTGCTCCCGCACAGTGGCTAACCGGGCTATCTGCATCGTGTTCCGCCACCCACCACCCGCCAACCCCTCTTTTACGCTACTGCTACTCTCTGTTCATCATATATGCATAGTCACTTTAACCATATCTACATGAACATACTACCTCAATCAGCCTGACTAACCGGTGTCTGTATGTAGCCTCGCTACTTTTATAGCCTCACTACTGTATACTGTATACTGTATACTGTGTCTTTTTTCTGTTGTTTTATTTCTTTACTTACCTATTGTTCACATAATACCTTTTTTGCACTATTGGTTAGAGCCTGTAAGTACGCATTTCACTTTAAGGTCTACACCTGTTGTATTCGGCGCACGTGACAAATAAACTTTGATTTGATTTGAGTTACTGTAGTTACTGTAGTTACTGCAGTTAATGCTTCTATTGCACAACTTTGTGAATGACATGCCATTTGAGGTGATGTTTGGGATGTTTGTGAATGACATGCCATTTGAGGTGATGTTTGGGATGTTTGTGAATGACATGCCATTTGAGGTGATGTTTGGGATGTTTGTGAATTACATGACATTTGAGGTGATGTTTGGGATGTTTGTGAATGACATGCCATTTGAGGTGATGTTTGGGATGTTTGTGAATTACATGACATTTGAGGTGATGTTTGTGAATGACATTTGGAGGTGGTTGCTCTGCTGCCTTGCGCTGCCTTCTCCATTCCTCCCTCCTCCTCTGTCATCACTTCCACTCTCTCACCCTCCCCGACATCTGTCACTTTACCCTTCCTCTCCCTCTCTCTCTCACACTCCCCAACACTTTCCCTCTCTTCATCTGTCACTTTACCCTTCCTCTCCCTCTCTCTCACACTCCCCAACAATTTCCCTCTCTTCATTTGTCACTTTACCCTTCCTCTCCCTGTCTCCATCTCTCATCTTAGCCTTCCTCTCCCTCTCTCCACACCTCTCTTCATCTTTTACTTAACCCTTCCTCTCCCTCTCTCTCACCCTCCACGCCACTTTCCCTCTCTTCATCTATCATTTTACCCTTCCTCTCCCTCTTTTTATATTATTATAAAAATATTTTATCCCTTTTTCTCCCCAAGTTTGTGATATCCAAATAGCAGCTACAGTCTTGTCCCATCGCTGCAACTCCCATACGGACTCGAGAGAGAAGAAGGTCAAGAGCCATGCGTCCTCTGAAACACGACCCCGAAAAGCCACATTGCTTCTTGACACACTGCTCACTTAACCCGGAAGCCAGCCGCACGAATGTGTAGGAGGAAATACCGTACACCTGGCGACCAAAGTCAGCATGCATGCGCCCGGCCGCCACAGGGAGTCGCTAGAACGCGATGGGACAAGGACATCCCAGCCGGCAAAACCCTCCCTTAGCCAACGCTGGACCAATTGTGCACTGCCTCATGAGTCTCCCGGGCAAGGCCGGCTGCAACACAGCCCGTGATTGAACCCGGATCTGTAGTGACACCTCTGGCAATGCGATGCAGTGCCTTAGACCACTGCGCCATTCGAGAGGCTCTTCATCTGTCATCTTACCCTTCCTCTATCGCTTACCCTCCCAGCCACTCTTCCTCTCTCCATCTGTCATTTCACTTTACCTTTCCTCTCCCTCTAACGCTCACCGTCCCCGCCACTCTTCCTCTCTCCATCTGTCACTCTACCCTTCCTTTATCTCTCACCCTTATGCCACTCTTCCTCTCTTCATTTGTCACTTTACCCTTCCTCTCCCTCTATGTCTCACCCTCCCGCCACTCTTCCTCTCTCCATCTGTCACTCTACCCTTCCTCTCCCTCTATCTTTCACCCCACGCCACTCTTCCTCTCTGCATGTGTCACCTTATCCTTCCTCTCCTTACCCTCAGTCAAACTCTGGTCTTTTTGATGTCTCTCTGTCATCTCTCTCTGTCTTTCTCTCGCTCTGTCTTAAATCTCTCACTTTCTCGCTCCCCCTCTCTCTCCTATGTCTCTCTCTCTCCCCCCTATCCTCCACAGATTTCAGAACCCCCCCCCCCCCGTCTCAGCCATTTCTCCCTATCCCCCTATTTTTCACAATCCCCCACGGGTGCACGTTTTGGTTTTTGCCCTAGCACTAGAAAGCTTGATGATGAGTTGGCTATTTGAATCAGCTGTGTAGTGCTATGTCAAAAACCAAAATGTGCACCCAGCGGGGGCCCCAGGACCGAGTTTGGGAAACCCTGTGCCAATGAAGCACAGTTCAAAACCAACTGTCTTTCTCCTCATCTATAGGTGGTCTATTTATCAGGAACACAGACCAGGAGTACACAGCATTTCGACTGGCTATCTTCCTGCACAACACCAGCCCCAATGCCACGGAGGCTCCATTCAACCTGGTACCCCATGTCGACAACATTGAGACATCTAACAGCTTCGCCGTCACAAATGCCTGTGAGTACAACCAGATAAGAGTTTGTGTATGTGTGCGTGTGCGTGTGTGTGTGTGTGTGGGCGTGTGCACTCAAACCTTGCACCACACTCTTGGAGCGTCAGCTATCAATCAAGAGTTAGAGGTCTATGTGAGGCTGTCATTCACTATAGGAGGATAGGCAAGGGGTTGCCAAGGGGTTGCTGTGTCTGCTTAGCTTGGGAACATGACTGATCTGTGTCTACAATGAGATGAGGGAGGTCTATGTGATGTCATGCAACGTCCAGATCCCTCAGGAAGTACATCCTTACTGGGAACATAATGGAGTCTCCATGGATCTCCTCTTGGTAAATGGAACTGAATGGAACTATTTAGTTCTATTGTTCCATGTGGATTTCCTTGTCTTTCTTATGAGATAATCTCTATCTAAACCTTCTTTAAATCATCCCCAGAGTTGTGTGTCATATTGAGACCCAATAAAACGTTTTCTACGGTTGAGCCAGGCTAATTTCCATCATGTTGAATTTGGCCCAAGGACTAAAGCTCTGTGGTTAATTTGGCAAATTGAAGCAAGAGTAACAGCGGGAAATGAAAGACAATAGCATTTACTGGCTTGGAATAGATTCCGAAAAAAGTAATGGGAGAAGGAAATGAAGTGTGGTTGTGTATTTGTGTGTGTTTTGAAGAAGGATGCAGCTGTTGACTTATCGAGACCAAATTTGTCAAAGTCATCCTCAACTACCCTCTCTTGCTAGCTGCTACTGCTACTGCTGAGGGCAGCTTTGTTATTTCTATATGAAGGACTGTTGGTGACTTACCTCTGACTGTAGAAGCCTGTGACTGGGCCAGCCTGATCACTAGAAATAGACTTCAATTTTAGACGTTTGAAAAGGTCCTGAGAACGTGGATATATGCCTTCCTCTGCGCTCACAAAACAAAAACCTAAATATTGTCCAGCACTGGGCACAACCTGGTGATGCTCGGAGATGAAGCACGCTGCTTAGACCACCGCGCCGCCACAGTTCACTATGGTCTGTCTGTCTCTCTCTCTCTCAGACGGTGTGAAAGTTGGATCATTACAGACTAGTGTTGCACAGTAAACCGAAACGTCGGTACTTTTTCAATACTAGGTCATGAAAAACGTTTCGGTACTAGAATTTTTGTTACCTTCGGGAATTCTTTCAAATGTGTCTTGCGTCATCTACTGATTGAGACAAGATGAAGCCTGTCCATCAGTGCAGCCGATGTCCCCTTATAGCGCGAGTACACCGTGTCTGCAATGTTGCAACTGTTAATTACTGTACGCAGAACAATGTCCATTACAGGCTACAACACTTTACAATGCAAGAAGGTACCGGTAGCTTCCAGATTTGTTGGCTAACTTTCCTTGCTAGCTTACATCTGAAGCTAACACCGATTTACTACCCTAGTCCTTTTTTGTTGCAAACAAATTGCTCACCAAACCGTATTGCAAAATATGCTAATTTCAAGGCTGACTGTCACCAAAAACCATACAGACATTACCAAAAACCTTATTCATTCATTTTCCTCCCTCGCCTCAGTCAGGTTTATCATTTTTATTTTTATTGCACAAAACACTAGTATACATACAGGAAGTATACAAACAAACAAACAAACAAAAACAACATGTAAGGCTATAAAGTAACAAAATATGGAAAAAGTAAAGGGGTCTGAATACTTTCCGAATACACTATATATGCTAAAAGGGATAAAACAAATGACAGATTATAAAACAGACCTGAAAAGACACACATGTATGGGCTCTTTTTATAGCTTTCTTATTTGAAGAATGTAGAATGATCTTAATGTACTGCTCAAACTGCTTATAGAAAACAAGGAAGAGTGGGTATTTATTTGTGAATTTACATGTATTTATATTACATTTACCATTAGCACAATTACATTTCAGAGGTTACATTGTTTTTCTTTATTCTTATTGCAGTTTACAGAAACTCAGCAGCACATTATCCCATAATAAACTAAAATCATCAAGAATATGATCAATTATACATAAAAAAAATTCTTGCCATAATCTCTTTACATGTAGACAATGTCAAAATAAATGCTAAACTGTTTCTGGATGCTCAACACAAAATAAGTACAATTAATATGAATGTATTTTTTGAGTTTCTTCAGGTAATGATTCACAGGTTAATACTTCTGGAAAACTCTGAAAGAGACCTTTGACTTGTTAACAAGCAGATATTTGTGTGGTAATAACCAAACCTTTTTCCAACCAATATTATTGACACGTGTATCCCAGTAAGTTGTGACATAAGGAATAGATACAACATCCTTTAAAAACAAAGCAGGTACAGACCTATTGTTGTTCTGAAGGAGCAAGAAGAAACACATTTTTACTCCTGAAGAGTCAACTGGACTAAACAAGGGTATCTCAAGAAGGTGTGGTCTGGTTACACCTCTAAACAGCATGAGAGTTCCAGATGGAAAAACATCAAATACTATGGCCAACTCTCTTGGTGTAACGGGGATATTGTAAAGATGTCACGGCCGTTGGAAAAAGAGGACCAAGGTGCAGCGTGCTGAGCGTACATTTTCTTTTTATTGATAAAAAGGACGCCGAACAAAACAACAAACACTACAAAAACAAACCGTGAAGCTAAAGGCTATGTGCCCTAAACAAAAGTCAACTTCCCACAAATACAGGTGGAAAAAAGGGCTACCTAAGTATGGTTCTCAGAGACAACGATAGACAGCTGCCTCTGATTGAGAACCACACCCGGCCAAACACAAAGAAATAGAACACATAGAAATAAAGAAACTAGAATGCCCACCCTCGTCACACCCTGGCCTAACCAAAATAGAGAATAACCTCTCTATGGCAAGGGCGTGACAAAAGAGATCAAAATTCCTTGAGTAACGACACTTATTCATTAAACAGTTTACTCATCAGTAGGATGTGATTATCAAACCCGTTCTTAAAAAAACTAATTGTTGTTCCTATGCAAAATATCCTATTTGTTCCAAATGAAATACCTATATATATTAATGACCATGCTACGAACACTTGTCTATGAAAAGACAGTAATTTGGTAAGAATCTTATGAATGATATAGTTACAAAGAAATATCAAATCAAAACGACCAAAACAGAAGAAGATGTAATGCAGGATAAAATTATTTTTAGCGCAATTTATCATAAAAAATATTATTCAAAGTAGGGAAATCCCCAAAATGTACTCTCCAAAAAAGGAAACTTTACTCTCCAAATATCTGTAATATCAAACCTTTCTATAAACTGCCTCAAACCTGTATTCAAAGAAGTTCTCTGTCCCAGAGGCCATCTATCAATACAATTATTCAGAGCAATATTAAAATCCCCGACACGTAAAGCATTCGGGAACTTGGTTAGCCAATGGAAAACATGCGTTTCCAAAGATTCAAGTAAGTGATCATTTTCAAGTTTGGAATTGAACCCATAAATGTTGGTAGTAATAATGAGGATGTTGGTGTAGTTAATAACAGGACAAGGAAAGGGACCAGAAGGGTCACAATCTGAGTGCAAAATACTTCCACTGAACTGATTCTTTAGAGTGATGACTCAAACGGAACGAGCAGAACCATGAGAGAGCCATGAGTCATTTCCGCACTGTGATCTCCAGAAGTTGACATCAGTAGAAATAGAATGAGATTCTTAAAAAAACTAAAACAGAAATCGGTTAAAAGCTGCTGGCAAATATAATAAGGCTTGGTGCTCCACATTCTATCGAGCATTGAGTCAGTCACTCCTGTCTCTCTCCCGGTGTGTGTGAATGACGTCATTAGGTCTTAAAGAGGTCTTATAAAAGATGAGATTGCTTCTTCTATGCAAATGTCCCAAATGGAAAGGAAATAGATTTGTCAGCTGTAGTCCCATGAAATCAGCCCAAAACCACAACTCAATGCATTCACCTGTACTGTGAATGGACCTAGGCTGCATCTTGATTTACCCAGTTTATCAACAGAGATTTCTCATTCAAATAAATGATTACCATTATGTTGTTTTGTAGTTAGATTGGTAAAAACTGTTTAAAAAATTGGTTAAAAAGAAGAAATGTGGCTGTCTCTGAAATATTGACATCAAACATGTCAAATGCAAACATGTCAAATGCAATGAAACTGAAGTCAAAAGATCAGTATAGTTTGATATCGTTTTTCTATCGTGATGGTTTCGAGTAGCGTGATACTAAACCTGGTATCGGTATTGAAGTGAAAATGATGGTATAGTGACAACAATATTACAGACCGGCTGTCATATTCTGTGTTGTCCTGGGCTGGGCATTGGCTTGGCTGTGGTGTGTGTGTGTGTGTGTGTGTGTGTGGGAGGTTAAAACAGTTGTTCTGCTGCAGATGAAGTGTGTCAGTAGTAACTTGGGCTCTGGGCCTGTTCTTAGTCTTAATGTTCCACTCTGATGAACATGTGTGTGTGTGTGTGTGTGTGTGTGTGTGTGTGTGTATCAAGTGAGTGAGCGTGTGTGTAGCGCAGAAGCGGTGGATTAGTGTCTTATTGTCTGTGATTGTTAGAGCTGGAGAAAGGACTCTGCTGGAGATCCACTGTCTTCTTCCATTACCATCCTCTCTCTCTCTCTCTCTCTCTCTCTCTCTCTCTGTCTGGGGGAGATGTTAGGCGGAAGATGTCTAGAGTTTAAGTTAATAAGATTTAATGCCAGTCCACTTTAGATAGGGAGGAGACATTGGTTGATGGCAGAAAAGATGACAGGGTCTCTCTCCAGTCACAGTAACAGGGTCTCTCTCCAGTCACAGTAACAGGGTTTCTCTCCAGTCACAGTAACAGGGTCTCTCTCCAGTCACAGTAACAGGGTCTCTCTCTAGCCACAGTAACAGGGTCTCTCTCCAGTAACAGTAACAGGGTCTCTCTCCAGTAACAGTAACAGGGTCTCTCTCCAGTCACAGTAACAGGGTCTCTCTCCAGTCACAGTAACAGGGTCTCTCTCCATTCACAGTAACAGGGTCTCTCTCCAGTCACAGTAACAGTAACAGGGTCTCTCTCCAGTCACAGTAACAGGGTCTCTCTCCAGTCACAGTGACAGGGTTTCTCTCCAGTCACAGTGACAGGGTCTCTCTCCAGCCACAGTAACAGGGTCTCTCTCCAGTCACAGTAACAGGGTCTCTCTCCAGTCACAGTAACAGGGTCTCTCTCCAGCCACAGTAACAGGGTCTCTCTCCAGTCACAGTAACAGGGTCTCTCTCCAGTCACAGTAACAGGGTCTCTCTCCAGTCACAGTAACAGGGTCTCTCTCTAGCCACAGTAACAGGGTCTCTCTCCAGTCACAGTAACAGGGTCTCTCTCCAGCCACAGTAACAGGGTCTCTCTCCAGTCACAGTAACAGGGTCTCTCTCCAGTCACAGTAACAGGGTCTCTCTCCAGTCATAGTAACAGGGTCTCTCTCCAGTCATAGTAACAGGGTCTCTCTCCATTCACAGTAACAGGGTCTCTCTCCAGTCACAGTAACAGTAACAGGGTCTCTCTCCAGTCACAGTAACAGGGTATCTCTCCAGTAACAGTAACAGGGTTTCTCTCCAGTCACAGTGACAGGGTCTCTCTCCAGCCACAGTAACAGGGTCTCTCTCCAGTCACAGTAACAGGGTCTCTCTCCAGTCACAGTAACAGGGTCTCTCTCCAGTAACAGTAACAGGGTCTCTCTCCAGTCACAGTAACAGGGTCTCTCTCCAGTAACAGTAACAGGGTCTCTCTCCAGTCACAGTAACAGGGTCTCTCTCCAGTCACAGTAACAGGGTCTATCTCCAGTAACAGTAACAGGGTCTCTCTCCAGTCACAGTAACAGGGTCTCTCTCCAGTCACAGTAACAGGGTCTCTCTCCAGTAACAGTAACAGGGTCTCTCTCCAGTCACAGTAACAGGGTCTCTCTCCAGTCACAGTAACAGGGTCTCTCTCCAGTCACAGTAACAGGGTCTCTCTCCAGTCACAGTAACAGGGTCTCTCTCCAGTAACAGTAACAGGGTCTCTCTCCAGTCACAGTAACAGGGTCTCTCTCCAGTCACAGTAACAGGGTCTCTCTCCAGTCACAGTAACAGGGTCTCTCTCCAGCCACAGTAACAGGGTCTCTCTCCAGTCACAGTAACAGGGTCTCTCTCCAGTCACAGTAACAGGGTCTCTCTCCAAGTCACAGTAACAGGGTCTCTCTCCAGCCACAGTAACAGGGTCTCTCTCTAGTCACAGTAACAGGGTCTCTCTCCAGTCACAGTAACAGGGTCTCTCTCCAAGTCACAGTAACAGGGTCTCTCTCCAGCCACAGTAACAGGGTCTCTCTCCAGTAACAGTAACAGGGTCTCTCTCCAGTCACAGTAACAGGGTCTCTCTCTAGCCACAGTAACAGGGTCTCTCTCCAGTAACAGTAACAGGGTCTCTCTCCAGTCACAGTAACAGGGTCTCTCTCCAGTCACAGTAACAGGGTCTCTCTCCAGTCACAGTGACAGGGTCTCTCTCCAGTAACAGTAACAGGGTCTCTCTCTAGCCACAGTAAAATGGTCTCTCTCCAGTCACAGTAACAGGGTCTCTCTCCAGCCACAGTAACAGGGTCTCTCTCCAGTAACAGTAACAGGGTCTCTCTCCAGTCACAGTAACAGGGTCTCTCTCCATTCACAGTAACAGGGTCTCTCTCCAGTCACAGTAACAGTAGCAGGGTCTCTCTCCAGTCACAGTAACAGGGTCTCTCTCCAATAACAGTAACAGGGTTTCTCTCCAGTCACAGTGACAGGGTCTCTCTCCAGCCACAGTAACAGGGTCTCTCTCCAGTCACAGTAACAGGGTCTCTCTCCAGTCACAGTAACAGGGTCTCTCTCCAGTAACAGTAACAGGGTCTCTCTCCAGTAACAGTAACAGGGTTTCTCTCCAGTCACAGTGACAGGGTCTCTCTCCAGCCACAGTAACAGGGTCTCTCTCCAGCCACAGTAACAGGGTCTCTCTCCTGTCACAGTAACAGGGTCTCTCTCCAGTAACAGTAACAGGGTCTCTCTCCAGTCACAGTAACAGGGTCTCTCTCCAGTAATAGTAACAGGGTCTCTCTCCAGTCACAGTAACAGGGTCTCTCTCCAGTCACAGTAACAGGGTCTCTCTCCAGTAACAGTAACAGGGTCTCTCTCCAGTCACAGTAACAGGGTCTCTCTCCAGTCACAGTAACAGGGTCTCTCTCCAGTAACAGTAACAGGGTCTCTCTCCAGTCACAGTAACAGGGTCTCTCTCCAGTCACAGTAACAGGGTCTCTCTCCAGTCACAGTAACAGGGTCTCTCTCCAGTCACAGTAACAGGGTCTCTCTCCAGTCACAGTAACAGGGTCTCTCTCCAGTCACAGTAACAGGGTCTCTCTCCAGTCACAGTAACAGGGTCTCTCTCCAGTAACAGTAACAGGGTCTCTCTCCAGTAACAGTAACAGGGTTTCTCTCCAGTCACAGTGACAGGGTCTCTCTCCAGCCACAGTAACAGGGTCTCTCTCCAGCCACAGTAACAGGGTCTCTCTCCAGTCACAGTAACAGGGTCTCTCTCCAGTAACAGTAACAGGGTCTCTCTCCAGTAACAGTAACAGGGTCTCTCTCCAGTAACAGTAACAGGGTCTCTCTCCAGTCACAGTAACAGGGTCTCTCTCCAGTCACAGTAACAGGGTCTCTCTCCAGTAACAGTAACAGGGTCTCTCTCCAGTCACAGTAACAGGGTCTCTCTCCAGTCACAGTAACAGGGTCTCTCTCCAGTAACAGTAACAGGGTCTCTCTCCAGTCACAGTAACAGGGTCTCTCTCCAGTCACAGTAACAGGGTCTCTCTCCAGTCACAGTAACAGGGTCTCTCTCCAGTCACAGTAACAGGGTCTCTCTCCAGTCACAGTAACAGGGTCTCTCTCCAGTCACAGTAACAGGGTCTCTCTCCAGTCACAGTAACAGGGTCTCTCTCCAGTCACAGTAACAGGGTCTCTCTCCAGCCACAGTAACAGGGTCTCTCTCTAGCCACAGTAACAGGGTCTCTCTCCAGTAACAGTAACAGGGTCTCTCTCCAGTCACAGTAACAGGGTCTCTCTCCAGTCACAGTAACAGGGTCTCTCTCCAGTCACAGTAACAGGGTCTCTCTCCAGTCACAGTAACAGGGTCTCTCTCCAGTCACAGTAACAGGGTCTCTCTCCAGTCACAGTGACAGGGTCTCTCTCCAGTAACAGTAACAGGGTCTCTCTCTAGCCACAGTAACAGGGTCTCTCTCCAGTCACAGTAACAGGGTCTCTCTCCAGCCACAGTAACAGGGTCTCTCTCCAGTAACAGTAACAGGGTCTGTCTCCAGTCACAGTAACAGGGTCTCTCTCCAGTAACAGTAACAGGGTCTCTCTCCAGTCACAGTAACAGGGTCTCTCTCCAGTCACAGTAACAGGGTCTCTCTCCAGTCACAGTAACAGGGTCTCTCTCCAGTCACAGTAACAGGGTCTCTCTCCAGTAACAGTAACAGGGTCTCTCTCCAGTCACAGTAACAGGGTCTCTCTCCAGTCACAGTAACAGGGTCTCTCTCCAGTCACAGTAACAGGGTCTCTCTCCAGTCACAGTAACAGGGTCTCTCTCCAGTCACAGTAACAGGGTCTCTCTTCAGTCACAGTAACAGGGTCTCTCTCCAGTCACAGTAACAGGGTCTCTCTCCAGTCACAGTAACAGGGTCTCTCACCAGTCACAGTAACAGGGTCTCTCTCCAGTCACAGTAACAGGGTCTCTCTCCAGCCACAGTAACAGGGTCTCTCTCCAGTCACAGTAACAGGGTCTCTCTCCAGTCACAGTAACACGGTCTCTCTCCAAGTCACAGTAACAGGGTCTCTCTCCAGTCACAGTAACAGGGTCTCTCTCTAGCCACAGTAACAGGGTCTCTCTCCAGTAACAGTAACAGGGTCTCTCTCCAGTCACAGTAACAGGGTCTCTCTCCAGTCACAGTAACAGGGTCTCTCTCCAGTCACAGTAACAGGGTCTCTCTCCAGTCACAGTAACAGGGTCTCTCTCCAGTAACAGTAACAGGGTCTCTCTCCAGTCACAGTAACAGGGTCTCTCTCCAGTAACAGTAACAGGGTCTCTCTCCAGTCACAGTAACAGGGTTTCTCTCCAGTCACAGTAACAGGGTCTCTCTCCAGTCACAGTAACAGCGTCTCTCTCCAGTCACAGTAACAGGGTCTTTCTCCAGTAACAGTAACAGGGTCTTTCTCCAGTAACAGTAACAGGGTTTCTCTCCAGTCACAGTAACAGGGTCTCTCTCCAGTCACAGTAACAGGGTCTCTCTCCATTCACAGTAACAGGGTCTCTCTCCAGTCACAGTAACAGTAACAGGGTCTCTCTCCAGTCACAGTAACAGGGTCTCTCTCCAGTAACAGTAACAGGGTTTCTCTCCAGTAACAGTAACAGGGTTTCTCTCTAGCCACAGTAACAGGGTCTCTCTCCAGTCACAGTAACATGTTCTCTCTCCAGTTACAGTAACAAGGTCTCTCTCCAGTCACAGTAACAGGGTCTCTCTCCAGCCACAGTAACAGGGTCTCTCTCCAGTCACAGTAACAGGGTCTCTCTCCAGTCACAGTAACAGGGTCTCTCTCCAGTAACAGTAACAGGGTCTCTCTCCAGTCACAGTAACAGGGTCTCTCTCCAGTCACAGTAACAGGGTCTCTCTCCAGTCACAGTAACAGGGTCTCTCTCCAGTCACAGTAACAGGGTCTCTCTCCAGTAACAGTAACAGGGTCTCTCTCCAGTCACAGTAACAGGGTCTCTCTCCAGTCACAGTAACAGGGTCTCTCTCCAGTCACAGTAACAGGGTCTCTCTCCAGCCACAGTAACAGGGTCTCTCTCCAGTCACAGTAACAGGGTCTCTCTCCAGTCACAGTAACAGGGTCTCTCTCCAAGTCACAGTAACAGGGTCTCTCTCCAGCCACAGTAACAGGGTCTCTCTCTAGTCACAGTAACAGGGTCTCTCTCCAGTCACAGTAACAGGGTCTCTCTCCAAGTCACAGTAACAGGGTCTCTCTCCAGCCACAGTAACAGGGTCTCTCTCCAGTAACAGTAACAGGGTCTCTCTCCAGTCACAGTAACAGGGTCTCTCTCTAGCCACAGTAACAGGGTCTCTCTCCAGTAACAGTAACAGGGTCTCTCTCCAGTCACAGTAACAGGGTCTCTCTCCAGTCACAGTAACAGGGTCTCTCTCCAGTCACAGTGACAGGCTCTCTCTCCAGTAACAGTAACAGGGTCTCTCTCTAGCCACAGTAAAATGGTCTCTCTCCAGTCACAGTAACAGGGTCTCTCTCCAGCCACAGTAACAGGGTCTCTCTCCAGTAACAGTAACAGGGTCTCTCTCCAGTCACAGTAACAGGGTCTCTCTCCATTCACAGTAACAGGGTCTCTCTCCAGTCACAGTAACAGTAGCAGGGTCTCTCTCCAGTCACAGTAACAGGGTCTCTCTCCAATAACAGTAACAGGGTTTCTCTCCAGTCACAGTGACAGGGTCTCTCTCCAGCCACAGTAACAGGGTCTCTCTCTAGCCACAGTAACAGGGTCTCTCTCTAGCCACAGTAACAGGGTCTCTCTCCAGTCACAGTAACAGGGTCTCTCTCCAGCCACAGTAACAGGGTCTCTCTCCGGTAACAGTAACAGGGTCTGTCTCCAGTCACAGTAACAGGGTCTCTCTCCAGTAACAGTAACAGGGTCTCTCTCCAGTCACAGTAACAGGGTCTCTCTCCAGTCACAGTAACAGGGTCTCTCTCCAGTCACAGTAACAGGGTCTCTCTCCAGTCACAGTAACAGGGTCTCTCTCCAGTAACAGTAACAGGGTCTCTCTCCAGTCACAGTAACAGGGTCTCTCTCCAGTCACAGTAACAGGGTCTCTCTCCAGTCACAGTAACAGGGTCTCTCTCCAGTCACAGTAACAGGGTCTCTCTCCAGTCACAGTAACAGGGTCTCTCTCCAGTCACAGTAACAGGGTCTCTCTCCAGTCACAGTAACAGGGTCTCTCTCCATTCACAGTAACAGGGTCTCTCTCCAGTCACAGTAACAGTAACAGGGTCTCTCTCCAGTCACAGTAACAGGGTCTCTCTCCAGTAACAGTAACAGGGTTTCTCTCCAGTAACAGTAACAGGGTTTCTCTCTAGCCACAGTAACAGGGTCTCTCTCCAGTCACAGTAACATGTTCTCTCTCCAGTTACAGTAACAAGGTCTCTCTCCAGTCACAGTAACAGGGTCTCTCTCCAGCCACAGTAACAGGGTCTCTCTCCAGTCACAGTAACAGGGTCTCTCTCCAGTCACAGTAACAGGGTCTCTCTCCAGTAACAGTAACAGGGTCTCTCTCCAGTCACAGTAACAGGGTCTCTCTCCAGTCACAGTAACAGGGTCTCTCTCCAGTCACAGTAACAGGGTCTCTCTCCAGTCACAGTAACAGGGTCTCTCTCCAGTAACAGTAACAGGGTCTCTCTCCAGTCACAGTAACAGGGTCTCTCTCCAGTCACAGTAACAGGGTCTCTCTCCAGTCACAGTAACAGGGTCTCTCTCCAGCCACAGTAACAGGGTCTCTCTCCAGTCACAGTAACAGGGTCTCTCTCCAGTCACAGTAACAGGGTCTCTCTCCAAGTCACAGTAACAGGGTCTCTCTCCAGCCACAGTAACAGGGTCTCTCTCTAGTCACAGTAACAGGGTCTCTCTCCAGTCACAGTAACAGGGTCTCTCTCCAAGTCACAGTAACAGGGTCTCTCTCCAGCCACAGTAACAGGGTCTCTCTCCAGTAACAGTAACAGGGTCTCTCTCCAGTCACAGTAACAGGGTCTCTCTCTAGCCACAGTAACAGGGTCTCTCTCCAGTAACAGTAACAGGGTCTCTCTCCAGTCACAGTAACAGGGTCTCTCTCCAGTCACAGTAACAGGGTCTCTCTCCAGTCACAGTGACAGGCTCTCTCTCCAGTAACAGTAACAGGGTCTCTCTCTAGCCACAGTAAAATGGTCTCTCTCCAGTCACAGTAACAGGGTCTCTCTCCAGCCACAGTAACAGGGTCTCTCTCCAGTAACAGTAACAGGGTCTCTCTCCAGTCACAGTAACAGGGTCTCTCTCCATTCACAGTAACAGGGTCTCTCTCCAGTCACAGTAACAGTAGCAGGGTCTCTCTCCAGTCACAGTAACAGGGTCTCTCTCCAATAACAGTAACAGGGTTTCTCTCCAGTCACAGTGACAGGGTCTCTCTCCAGCCACAGTAACAGGGTCTCTCTCTAGCCACAGTAACAGGGTCTCTCTCTAGCCACAGTAACAGGGTCTCTCTCCAGTCACAGTAACAGGGTCTCTCTCCAGCCACAGTAACAGGGTCTCTCTCCGGTAACAGTAACAGGGTCTGTCTCCAGTCACAGTAACAGGGTCTCTCTCCAGTAACAGTAACAGGGTCTCTCTCCAGTCACAGTAACAGGGTCTCTCTCCAGTCACAGTAACAGGGTCTCTCTCCAGTCACAGTAACAGGGTCTCTCTCCAGTCACAGTAACAGGGTCTCTCTCCAGTAACAGTAACAGGGTCTCTCTCCAGTCACAGTAACAGGGTCTCTCTCCAGTCACAGTAACAGGGTCTCTCTCCAGTCACAGTAACAGGGTCTCTCTCCAGTCACAGTAACAGGGTCTCTCTCCAGTCACAGTAACAGGGTCTCTCTCCAGTCACAGTAACAGGGTCTCTCTCCAGTCACAGTAACAGGGTCTCTCTCCAGTCACAGTAACAGGGTCTCTCACCAGTCACAGTAACAGGGTCTCTCTCCAGTCACAGTAACAGGGTCTCTCTCCAGCCACAGTAACAGGGTCTCTCTCCAGTCACAGTAACAGGGTCTCTCTCCAGTCACAGTAACAGGGTCTCTCTCCAAGTCACAGTAACAGGGTCTCTCTCCAGTCACAGTAACAGGGTCTCTCTCTAGCCACAGTAACAGGGTCTCTCTCCAGTAACAGTAACAGGGTCTCTCTCCAGTCACAGTAACAGGGTCTCTCTCCAGTCACAGTAACAGGGTCTCTCTCCAGTCACAGTAACAGGGTCTCTCTCCAGTCACAGTAACAGGGTCTCTCTCCAGTAACAGTAACAGGGTCTCTCTCCAGTCACAGTAACAGGGTCTCTCTCCAGTAACAGTAACAGGGTCTCTCTCCAGTCACAGTAACAGGGTTTCTCTCCAGTCACAGTAACAGGGTCTCTCTCCAGTCACAGTAACAGCGTCTCTCTCCAGTCACAGTAACAGGGTCTTTCTCCAGTAACAGTAACAGGGTCTTTCTCCAGTAACAGTAACAGGGTTTCTCTCCAGTCACAGTAACAGGGTCTCTCTCCAGTCACAGTAACAGGGTCTCTCTCCATTCACAGTAACAGGGTCTCTCTCCAGTCACAGTAACAGTAACAGGGTCTCTCTCCAGTCACAGTAACAGGGTCTCTCTCCAGTAACAGTAACAGGGTTTCTCTCCAGTAACAGTAACAGGGTTTCTCTCTAGCCACAGTAACAGGGTCTCTCTCCAGTCACAGTAACATGTTCTCTCTCCAGTTACAGTAACAAGGTCTCTCTCCAGTCACAGTAACAGGGTCTCTCTCCAGCCACAGTAACAGGGTCTCTCTCCAGTCACAGTAACAGGGTCTCTCTCCAGTCACAGTAACAGGGTCTCTCTCCAGTAACAGTAACAGGGTCTCTCTCCAGTCACAGTAACAGGGTCTCTCTCCAGTCACAGTAACAGGGTCTCTCTCCAGTCACAGTAACAGGGTCTCTCTCCAGTCACAGTAACAGGGTCTCTCTCCAGTAACAGTAACAGGGTCTCTCTCCAGTCACAGTAACAGGGTCTCTCTCCAGTCACAGTAACAGGGTCTCTCTCCAGTCACAGTAACAGGGTCTCTCTCCAGCCACAGTAACAGGGTCTCTCTCCAGTCACAGTAACAGGGTCTCTCTCCAGTCACAGTAACAGGGTCTCTCTCCAAGTCACAGTAACAGGGTCTCTCTCCAGCCACAGTAACAGGGTCTCTCTCTAGTCACAGTAACAGGGTCTCTCTCCAGTCACAGTAACAGGGTCTCTCTCCAAGTCACAGTAACAGGGTCTCTCTCCAGCCACAGTAACAGGGTCTCTCTCCAGTAACAGTAACAGGGTCTCTCTCCAGTCACAGTAACAGGGTCTCTCTCTAGCCACAGTAACAGGGTCTCTCTCCAGTAACAGTAACAGGGTCTCTCTCCAGTCACAGTAACAGGGTCTCTCTCCAGTCACAGTAACAGGGTCTCTCTCCAGTCACAGTGACAGGGTCTCTCTCCAGTAACAGTAACAGGGTCTCTCTCTAGCCACAGTAAAATGGTCTCTCTCCAGTCACAGTAACAGGGTCTCTCTCCAGCCACAGTAACAGGGTCTCTCTCCAGTAACAGTAACAGGGTCTCTCTCCAGTCACAGTAACAGGGTCTCTCTCCATTCACAGTAACAGGGTCTCTCTCCAGTCACAGTAACAGTAGCAGGGTCTCTCTCCAGTCACAGTAACAGGGTCTCTCTCCAATAACAGTAACAGGGTTTCTCTCCAGTCACAGTGACAGGGTCTCTCTCCAGCCACAGTAACAGGGTCTCTCTCCAGTCACAGTAACAGGGTCTCTCTCCAGTCACAGTAACAGGGTCTCTCTCCAGTAACAGTAACAGGGTCTCTCTCCAGTAACAGTAACAGGGTTTCTCTCCAGTCACAGTGACAGGGTCTCTCTCCAGCCACAGTAACAGGGTCTCTCTCCAGCCACAGTAACAGGGTCTCTCTCCAGTCACAGTAACAGGGTCTCTCTCCAGTAACAGTAACAGGGTCTCTCTCCAGTCACAGTAACAGGGTCTCTCTCCAGTAATAGTAACAGGGTCTCTCTCCAGTCACAGTAACAGGGTCTCTCTCCAGTCACAGTAACAGGGTCTCTCTCCAGTAACAGTAACAGGGTCTCTCTCCAGTCACAGTAACAGGGTCTCTCTCCAGTCACAGTAACAGGGTCTCTCTCCAGTAACAGTAACAGGGTCTCTCTCCAGTCACAGTAACAGGGTCTCTCTCCAGTCACAGTAACAGGGTCTCTCTCCAGTCACAGTAACAGGGTCTCTCTCCAGTCACAGTAACAGGGTCTCTCTCCAGTCACAGTAACAGGGTCTCTCTCCAGTCACAGTAACAGGGTCTCTCTCCAGTCACAGTAACAGGGTCTCTCTCCAGTAACAGTAACAGGGTCTCTCTCCAGTAACAGTAACAGGGTTTCTCTCCAGTCACAGTGACAGGGTCTCTCTCCAGCCACAGTAACAGGGTCTCTCTCCAGCCACAGTAACAGGGTCTCTCTCCAGTCACAGTAACAGGGTCTCTCTCCAGTAACAGTAACAGGGTCTCTCTCCAGTAACAGTAACAGGGTCTCTCTCCAGTAACAGTAACAGGGTCTCTCTCCAGTCACAGTAACAGGGTCTCTCTCCAGTCACAGTAACAGGGTCTCTCTCCAGCCACAGTAACAGGGTCTCTCTCCAGTCACAGTAACAGGGTCTCTCTCCAGTCACAGTAACAGGGTCTCTCTCCAGTAACAGTAACAGGGTCTCTCTCCAGTCACAGTAACAGGGTCTCTCTCCAGTCACAGTAACAGGGTCTCTCTCCAGTCACAGTAACAGGGTCTCTCTCCAGTCACAGTAACAGGGTCTCTCTCCAGTCACAGTAACAGGGTCTCTCTCCAGTCACAGTAACAGGGTCTCTCTCCAGTCACAGTAACAGGGTCTCTCTCCAGTCACAGTAACAGGGTCTCTCTCCAGCCACAGTAACAGGGTCTCTCTCTAGCCACAGTAACAGGGTCTCTCTCCAGTAACAGTAACAGGGTCTCTCTCCAGTCACAGTAACAGGGTCTCTCTCCAGTCACAGTAACAGGGTCTCTCTCCAGTCACAGTAACAGGGTCTCTCTCCAGTCACAGTAACAGGGTCTCTCTCCAGTCACAGTAACAGGGTCTCTCTCCAGTCACAGTGACAGGGTCTCTCTCCAGTAACAGTAACAGGGTCTCTCTCTAGCCACAGTAACAGGGTCTCTCTCCAGTCACAGTAACAGGGTCTCTCTCCAGCCACAGTAACAGGGTCTCTCTCCAGTAACAGTAACAGGGTCTGTCTCCAGTCACAGTAACAGGGTCTCTCTCCAGTAACAGTAACAGGGTCTCTCTCCAGTCACAGTAACAGGGTCTCTCTCCAGTCACAGTAACAGGGTCTCTCTCCAGTCACAGTAACAGGGTCTCTCTCCAGTCACAGTAACAGGGTCTCTCTCCAGTAACAGTAACAGGGTCTCTCTCCAGTCACAGTAACAGGGTCTCTCTCCAGTCACAGTAACAGGGTCTCTCTCCAGTCACAGTAACAGGGTCTCTCTCCAGTCACAGTAACAGGGTCTCTCTCCAGTCACAGTAACAGGGTCTCTCTCCAGTCACAGTAACAGGGTCTCTCTCCAGTCACAGTAACAGGGTCTCTCTCCAGTCACAGTTACAGGGTCTCTCACCAGTCACAGTAACAGGGTCTCTCTCCAGTCACAGTAACAGGGTCTCTCTCCAGCCACAGTAACAGGGTCTCTCTCCAGTCACAGTAACAGGGTCTCTCTCCAGTCACAGTAACAGGGTCTCTCTCCAAGTCACAGTAACAGGGTCTCTCTCCAGTCACAGTAACAGGGTCTCTCTCTAGCCACAGTAACAGGGTCTCTCTCCAGTAACAGTAACAGGGTCTCTCTCCAGTCACAGTAACAGGGTCTCTCTCCAGTCACAGTAACAGGGTCTCTCTCCAGTCACAGTAACAGGGTCTCTCTCCAGTCACAGTAACAGGGTCTCTCTCCAGTAACAGTAACAGGGTCTCTCTCCAGTCACAGTAACAGGGTCTCTCTCCAGTAACAGTAACAGGGTCTCTCTCCAGTCACAGTAACAGGGTTTCTCTCCAGTCACAGTAACAGGGTCTCTCTCCAGTCACAGTAACAGCGTCTCTCTCCAGTCACAGTAACAGGGTCTTTCTCCAGTAACAGTAACAGGGTCTTTCTCCAGTAACAGTAACAGGGTTTCTCTCCAGTCACAGTAACAGGGTCTCTCTCCAGTCACAGTAACAGGGTCTCTCTCCATTCACAGTAACAGGGTCTCTCTCCAGTCACAGTAACAGTAACAGGGTCTCTCTCCAGTCACAGTAACAGGGTCTCTCTCCAGTAACAGTAACAGGGTTTCTCTCCAGTAACAGTAACAGGGTTTCTCTCTAGCCACAGTAACAGGGTCTCTCTCCAGTCACAGTAACATGTTCTCTCTCCAGTTACAGTAACAAGGTCTCTCTCCAGTCACAGTAACAGGGTCTCTCTCCAGCCACAGTAACAGGGTCTCTCTCCTGTCACAGTAACAGGTACTCTCTCCAGTCACAGTAACAGGGTCTCTCTCCAGTCACAGTAACAGGGTTTCTCTCCAGTCACAGTGACAGGGTCTCTCTCCAGCCACAGTAACAGGGTCTCTCTCCAGCCACAGTAACAGGGTCTCTCTCCAGTCACAGTAACAGGGTCTCTCTCCAGTAACAGTAACAGGGTCTCTCTCCAGTCACAGTAACAGGGTCTCTCTCCAGTAACAGTAACAGGGTCTCTCTCCAGTCACAGTAACAGGGTCTCTCTCCAGTCACAGTAACAGGGTCTCTCTCCAGTAACAGTAACAGGGTCTCTCTCCAGTCACAGTAACAGGGTCTCTCTCCAGTCACAGTAACAGGGTCTCTCTCCAGTAACAGAAACAGGGTCTCTCTCCAGTCACAATAACAGGGTCTCTCTCCAGTCACAGTAACAGGCTCTCTCTCCAGTCACAGTAACAGGGTCTCTCTCCAGTCACAGTAACAGGGTCTCTCTCCAGTCACAGTAACAGGGTCTCTCTCCAGTCACAGTAACAGGGTCTCTCTCCAGTCACAGTAACAGGGTCTCTCTCCAGTCACAGTAACAGGGTCTCTCTCCAGCCACAGTAACAGGGTCTCTCTCCAGTCACAGTAACAGGGTCTCTCTCCAGTCACAGTAACAGGGTCTCTCTCCAAGTCACAGTAACAGGGTCTCTCTCCAGTCACAGTAACAGGGTCTCTCTCTAGCCACAGTAACAGGGTCTCTCTCCAGTAACAGTAACAGGGTCTCTCTCCAGTCACAGTAACAGGGTCTCTCTCCAGTCACAGTAACAGGGTCTCTCTCCAGTCACAGTAACAGGGTCTCTCTCCAGTCACAGTAACAGGGTCTCTCTCCAGTCACAGTAACAGGGTCTCTCTCCAGTCACAGTGACAGGGTCTCTCTCCAGTAACAGTAACAGGGTCTCTCTCTAGCCACAGTAACAGGGTCTCTCTCCAGTCACAGTAACAGGGTCTCTCTCCAGCCACAGTAACAGGGTCTCTCTCCAGTAACAGTAACAGGGTCTCTCTCCAGTCACAGTAACAGTAGCAGGGTCTCTCTCCAGTCACAGTAACAGGGTCTCTCTCCAGTAACAGTAACAGGGTTTCTCTCCAGTCACAGTGACAGGGTCTCTCTCCAGCCACAGTAACAGGGTCTCTCTCCAGTCACAGTAACAGCGTCTCTCTCCAGTCACAGTAACAGGGTCTCTCTCCAGTAACAGTAACAGGGTCTCTCTCCAGTCACAGTAACAGGGTCTCTCTCCAGTAACAGTAACAGGGTCTCTCTCCAGTCACAGTAACAGCGTCTCTCTCCAGTCACAGTAACAGGGTCTCTCTCCAGTCACAGTAACAGCGTCTCTCTCCAGTCACAGTAACAGGGTCTTTCTCCAGTAACAGTAACAGGGTCTTTCTCCAGTAACAGTAACAGGGTTTCTCTCCAGTCACAGTAACAGGGTCTCTCTCCAGTCACAGTAACAGGGTCTCTCTCCATTCACAGTAACAGGGTCTCTCTCCAGTCACAGTAACAGTAACAGGGTCTCTCTCCAGTCACAGTAACAGGGTCTCTCTCCAGTAACAGTAACAGGGTTTCTCTCCAGTAACAGTAACAGGGTTTCTCTCTAGCCACAGTAACAGGGTCTCTCTCCAGTCACAGTAACATGTTCTCTCTCCAGTTACAGTAACAAGGTCTCTCTCCAGTCACAGTAACAGGGTCTCTCTCCAGCCACAGTAACAGGGTCTCTCTCCTGTCACAGTAACAGGTACTCTCTCCAGTCACAGTAACAGGGTCTCTCTCCAGTCACAGTAACAGGGTTTCTCTCCAGTCACAGTGACAGGGTCTCTCTCCAGCCACAGTAACAGGGTCTCTCTCCAGCCACAGTAACAGGGTCTCTCTCCAGTCACAGTAACAGGGTCTCTCTCCAGTAACAGTAACAGGGTCTCTCTCCAGTCACAGTAACAGGGTCTCTCTCCAGTAACAGTAACAGGGTCTCTCTCCAGTCACAGTAACAGGGTCTCTCTCCAGTCACAGTAACAGGGTCTCTCTCCAGTAACAGTAACAGGGTCTCTCTCCAGTCACAGTAACAGGGTCTCTCTCCAGTCACAGTAACAGGGTCTCTCTCCAGTAACAGAAACAGGGTCTCTCTCCAGTCACAATAACAGGGTCTCTCTCCAGTCACAGTAACAGGCTCTCTCTCCAGTCACAGTAACAGGGTCTCTCTCCAGTCACAGTAACAGGGTCTCTCTCCAGTCACAGTAACAGGGTCTCTCTCCAGTCACAGTAACAGGGTCTCTCTCCAGTCACAGTAACAGGGTCTCTCTCCAGTCACAGTAACAGGGTCTCTCTCCAGCCACAGTAACAGGGTCTCTCTCCAGTCACAGTAACAGGGTCTCTCTCCAGTCACAGTAACAGGGTCTCTCTCCAAGTCACAGTAACAGGGTCTCTCTCCAGTCACAGTAACAGGGTCTCTCTCTAGCCACAGTAACAGGGTCTCTCTCCAGTAACAGTAACAGGGTCTCTCTCCAGTCACAGTAACAGGGTCTCTCTCCAGTCACAGTAACAGGGTCTCTCTCCAGTCACAGTAACAGGGTCTCTCTCCAGTCACAGTAACAGGGTCTCTCTCCAGTCACAGTAACAGGGTCTCTCTCCAGTCACAGTGACAGGGTCTCTCTCCAGTAACAGTAACAGGGTCTCTCTCTAGCCACAGTAACAGGGTCTCTCTCCAGTCACAGTAACAGGGTCTCTCTCCAGCCACAGTAACAGGGTCTCTCTCCAGTAACAGTAACAGGGTCTCTCTCCAGTCACAGTAACAGGGTCTCTCTCCATTCACAGTAACAGGGTCTCTCTCCAGTCACAGTAACAGTAGCAGGGTCTCTCTCCAGTCACAGTAACAGGGTCTCTCTCCAGTAACAGTAACAGGGTTTCTCTCCAGTCACAGTGACAGGGTCTCTCTCCAGCCACAGTAACAGGGTCTCTCTCCAGTCACAGTAACAGCGTCTCTCTCCAGTCACAGTAACAGGGTCTCTCTCCAGTAACAGTAACAGGGTCTCTCTCCAGTCACAGTAACAGGGTCTCTCTCCAGTAACAGTAACAGGGTCTCTCTCCAGTCACAGTAACAGCGTCTCTCTCCAGTCACAGTAACAGGGTCTCTCTCCAGTCACAGTAACAGCGTCTCTCTCCAGTCACAGTAACAGGGTCTTTCTCCAGTAACAGTAACAGGGTCTTTCTCCAGTAACAGTAACAGGGTTTCTCTCCAGTCACAGTAACAGGGTCTCTCTCCAGTCACAGTAACAGGGTCTCTCTCTAGCCACAGTAACAGGGTCTCTCTCCAGTCACAGTAACAGGGTCTCTCTCCATTCACAGTAACAGGGTCTCTCTCCAGTCACAGTAACAGTAACAGGGTCTCTCTCCAGTCACAGTAACAGGGTCTCTCTCCAGTAACAGTAACAGGGTTTCTCTCCAGTAACAGTAACAGGGTTTCTCTCTAGCCACAGTAACAGGGTCTCTCTCTAGCCACAGTAACAGGGTCTCTCTCCAGTCACAGTAACAGGGTCTCTCTCCAGTCACAGTAACAGGGTCTCTCTCCAGTCACAGTAACAGGGTCTCTCTCCAGTAACAGTAACAGGGTCTCTCTCCAGCCACAGTAACAGGGTCTCTCTCCAGTCGTTCCCTCTGTGCGCCTCATGTCTCATGTTGATGGATGGTATACGCACGCATACACACACAGACACATATTTGCACGCTTACACACATACACACACAAGCCTACCAGACGAGCTAAATCACTTCTATGCTCGCTTCGAGGCAAGCAACACTGAGACATGCATGAGAGCATCAGCTGTTCCGGACGACTGTGTGATCACGCTCTCCGTAGCCGACGTGAGTAAGACCTTTAAACAGGTCAACATACACAAGGCTGCGGGGCCAGACGGATTACCAGGACGTCTGCTCTGGGCATGTGCTGACCAACTGGCAGGTGTCTTCACTGACATTTTCAACATGTCCCTCATTGAGTCTGTAATACCAACATGCTTCAAGCAGACCACCATAGTCCCTGTAACCAAGAACACAAAGGCAACCTGTCTAAATGACTACCGACCCGTAGCACTCACGTCCGTAGCCATGAAGTGCTTTGAAAGGCTGGTAATGGCTCACATCAACACCATTATCCCAGAAACCCTAGACCCACTCCAATTTGCATACCGCCCAAACAGATCCACAGATGATGCAATCTCCATTGCATTCCACACTGCCGTTTCCCACCTGGACAAAAGGAACACCTACTTGAGAATGCTGTTCATTGACTACAGCTCAGCGTTCAACACCATAGTACCCTCAAAGCTCATCACCAAGCTAAGGAACCTGGGACTAAACACCTCCCTCTGCAACTGGATCCTGGACTTCCTGACAGGCCGCCCCCAGGTGGTAAAGGTAGGTAGCAACACATCTGCCACGCTGATCCTCAACACTGGAGCTCCCCAGGGGTGCGTGCTCAGTCCCCTGCTGTACTCCCTGTTTACCCACGATTGCATGGCCAGGCACGACTCCAACACCATCATTAAGTTTGCTGACGACACAACGGTGGTAGGCCTGATCACCGACAACGACGAGACAGCCTATAGGGAGGAGGTCAAAAACCTGGCCGGGTGGTGCCGGAATAACAACCTATCCCTCAACGTAACCAAGACTAAGGAGATGACTGTGGACTACAGGAAAAGGAGCACCGAGCACGTCCCCATTCTCATCGACGGGGCTGTAGTGGAGCAGGTTGAGAGTTTCAAGTTCCTTGGTGTCCACATCAACAAACTAGATTGGTCCAAACACACCAAGACAGTCGTGAAGAGGGTACGACAAAGCTTATTACCCCTCAGGAAACTAAAAAGATTTTGCATGGGTCCTGAGATCCTCAAAAGGTTCTACAGCTGCAACATCGAGAGCATCCTGACCGGTTGCATCACTGCCTGGTACGGCAATTGCTTGGCCTCCGACCGCAAGGCACTTCAGAGGGTAGTGCGTACGGCCCAGTACATCACTGGGGCAAAGCTGCCTGCCATCCGGGACCTCTACAACAGGCGGTGTCAGAGGAAGGCCCTAAACATTGTCAAAGACCCCAGCCACCCCAGTCATAGACTGTTCTCTCTACTAAAAGAATAAAAGGCTTCTCAACAGTTTTTACCCCCTAGCCATGTGCTCCCCAATCCCTCGTTTACGCTGCTGCTACTCTCTGTTTACCTTATATGCATAGTCACTTTAACTATACATTCATGTACATACTACCTAAATTGTCCCGACCAACCAGTGCTCCCGCACATTGGCTAACCGCTATCTGCATTGTGTCCCACCACTCACTAACCTCTCTTTTTACGCTTCTGCTACTCTCTGTTCATCATATATGCATAGTCACTTTAACGATACCTACATGTACATAATACCTCAAAAAGCCTGACTAACAGGTGTCTGTATATACCCTTGCTACTTTTATAGCCTCACTACTGTATATAGCCTACTTTTTTTTCAAATGTCTTTTTACTGTTTTTTTGTTTCTTTACTTACCTACACACATACCTTTTTTTTTTCGCACCATTGGTTAGATCCTGTAAGCAAGCATTTCACTACACCTGTTGTATTCGGCGCACGTGACAAATAAACTTTGATTTGATATGCACACTTACACACACACACACAGACACACACATACACACATGCACACACACACATATACACACACAGGTTTGTTTTACTATCCTTGTGGGGACAAATCCTAAACCTAACCTTAACTCCTAACCCTAAGCCTAACCCCTAATTTCTGAGGACTTCTGGTCCCCACAAGGATAGTAAAATCAAACACACACACACACTTTCAGTGCTCATCAGGGGAGGAATGTTTGGCAAATGAAGTGCTGCTCTGTGAACGTATCCGTCTGCTCCGACAGTTTTCCCTCTTTTTCCTGAGGCGGGGAATAACAAGCGGAACAATTTCATCTCTCTTTCTCTCTCTCGCTCTTTCTCACTCTCTCTCTCTCTCTCTTTCTTTACCTCTCTCTCTTTATAATCTCTCTCTCTTCATCTCTCTCTCTCTCTTTCCGTCTTTCTCGCTCTCTCTCTCACTTTCCCTCTCTCTCTGCGTATTTTACCTTCTTTCTCCTCTAAACAGGTGTGGTAAATCAATTTCTAAATGAATCTCCTGCTCTTGTGAGATATTCCGAATGAAAATGATAATCGTCTGGCCTTGAGTAGTCTGAAAAGACCATTAACTAGATCTCTCAGTGACCTGAAAAGACCATTAACTAGATCACTCAGAGATCTGAAAAGACCATTAACTAGATCAGTCAGAGACCTGAAAAGACCATTAACTAGATCTCTCAGTGATCTGAAAAGACCATTAACTAGATCTCTCAGTGACCTGAAAAGACCATTAACTAGATCACTCAGAGACCTGAAAAGACCATTAACTAGATCACTCAGAGACCTGAAAAGACCATTAACTAGATCAGTCAGAGACCTGAAAAGACCATTAACTAGATCACTCAGAGACCTGAAAAGACCATTAACTAGATCACTCAGAGACCTGAAAAGACCATTAACTAGATCAGTCAGAGACCTGAAAAGACCATTAACTAGATCACTCAGAGATCTGAAAAGACCATTAACTAGATCAGTCAGAGACCTGAAAAGACCATTAACTAGATCACTCAGAGACCTGAAAAGACCATTAACCTGTCTAGGATGAGGGTGCCGCTAGCGGCACTCCCCCCCCACCCCCACTGAAAAACCAGTGCCGCGAAATTCAAAAAAAATATTTTTTTTAAATATTTAACTTTCACACATTAAAGTCCAATACAGCTAATGAAAGACACAGATCTTGTGAATCCAGCCAACATGTCCGATTTTTAAAATGTTTTACAGGGAAGACACAATATGTAAAGATGTACATCTATTACCTAAAAACACATTAGCATAATCCACCATCTTTTATTTGTCCACCAACACCAGTAGCTATCACCAATTCGGCTAAACTAAGATATTTATAGCCCCTAACCAAGAAAAAAACTCATCAGATGACAGTCTGATAACATATTTATGGTATGGGATAGGTTTTGTTAGAAAAAAGTGCATATTTCAGGTAGATTACATAGGTTACAATTGCACCCACCGTCACAAATGGACTAGAAAAACTACATTGAGCAATGTGTTTACCTACTTACTAATCATCAAACATTTCGTAAAAATACACAGCATACACTAATCGAAAGACACAGATCCTGTGAATACAGACAATATTTCAGATTTTCTAAGTGTCTTACAGCGAAAACACAATAAATCGTTATATTAGCATAGCACATAGCACATAGCAGCCCAGCATTGATTCTAGCCAAAGTGAGCGATAAAAGTCAACATCGCCAAAATATATAAATTTTTTCACTAACCTTCTCAGAATTCTTCAGATTACACTCCTGTAACATCATATTACACAATCCATATAGAGTTTGATCGAAAATGTTTATATTTAGCCACCAAAATCATGGTTAGACAATGTGAAATGTAGCCCAGCTGGTGAGAAAATGTCCGTGCGCCACTTAGACAGTGATCTACTCTTATACATAAATACTCATAAACGTGACAAAAAAATATTGTAACGGCGGTCCTCCTTCTCTTCATCAGAAAAGGAGGAGTATTTATCGAACCAAGGCGCAGTGGAGTTTGAACACATATTTATTAACGAAAAAACACGAACTTAACTAAACTAACAAAACAACAAACGGTGTAGACAGACCTAGACGACGAACTTACATGAAACAAGAAGAACGCACGAATAGAGAAAACAGGCTACACAAAAACAACGATGAACAAAACAAACCGAAAACAGTCCCGTGTGGTGCAACGACATACACAAACACGGAAGACAATCACCCACAACGAACACTGTGACAACGCCTACCTAAATATGACTCTTAATTAGAGGAACGCCAAACACCTGCCTCTAATTAAGAGCCATACCAGGCAACCCAAAACCAACACAGAAACAGAAAACATAGAATGCCCACCCAACCTCACGTCCTGAACAACTAACACACATAACAACTAACATAAATAGGTCAGGAACGTGACATTACCCCCCCCATAAGGTGCGAACTCCGGGCGCACCAGCACAAAGTCTAGGGGAGGGTCTGGGTGGGCATCTAACCACGGTGGTGGCTCAGGCTCCGGGCGAGGTCCCCACCCCACCATAATCCATCCTAGCTTCCATCTCCCTCTAAGAATGTCCACCCTCCTTTTACTCCCACAAAATCTTCTTAGTAACATCACTAATAGGGACAGCACCGGGACAGAGAGATAGATCAAGACAGAGGGATAGATAAGAATATAGAGGTAGATCAAGATAGAGAGGGAGATAATGATAGAGGGGCAACTCCGGACTGAAAGGCAGCTCCGGACAGAGAGACAGCTCTGGACTGAGGGGCAGTTCTGGGTAAATAGCCGTTTCTGGCTGAAGGGCAGCTCATGGCTGACTGACGGCTCTCGACGCTCATGGCTGGCTGACGGCTCTCGACGCTCATGGCTGGCTGACGGCTCTCGACGCTCATGGCTGGCTGACGGCTCTCGACGCTCATGGCTGGCTGGCGGCTCTGGCTGCTCATGGCTCGCTGGCGGCTCTGGCAGATCCTGTCTGGTTGGCGGCTCTGGCAGATCCTGTCTGGTTGGCGGCTCTGGCAGATCCTGTCTGGTTAGCGGCTCTGGCAGATCCTGTCTGGTTGGCGGCTCTGGCGGATCCTGTCTGACGGGCGGCTCTAGCGGCTCCTGTCTGGCGGGCGGCTCTAGCGGCTCCTGTCTGGCGGGCGGCTTTGCAGGCTCAATGCAGACGGGCGGCTTTGCAGGCTCAATGCAGACGGGCGGCTTTGCAGGCTCAATGCAGACGGGCGGCTTTGCAGGCTCAATGCAGACGGATGGCTCAGACGGCGCTGGGGAGACGGATGGCTCAGATGGCGCTGGGGAGACGGATGGCTCAGATGGCGCTGGGGAGACGGATGGCTCAGATGGCGCTGGGGAGATGGATGGCTCAGATGGCGCTGGGGAGACGAATGGCTCTGGCCGGATAAGGCGCACGGTAGACCTGGTGCGTGGTGCCGGAACTGGAGGCACCGGGCTAAGGATACGCACCTTCATACTAGTGCGGGGAGCAGGGACAGGGCACACTGTACTCTCAAAGCCCACTCTATACCTGGTGCGAGGTACCGTCACTGGTGACACCGGGCTGAGGACAAGCACATCAGGATTAGTAGGGGGAGAAGATACAGTGTGTACAGGGCTCTGGAGACGCACAGGAGGCTTAGTGCGTGGTGCCGGAACTGGAGGCACCGAACTGGATACACGCACTACAGGGAGAGTGCGTGGAGGAGGAACAGGGCTCAGGAGACGCACTGGTAGCCTAGTGCGTAGTGTAGGCACTGTAGGTACTAGGCTGGGGCGGGGAGGTGGCGCCGGAAATATCGGACCGTGGAGGCTTACTGGCACTCTTGAGCATTGAGCCTGCCCAACCTTACCTGGTTGAATGCTCCCGGTCGCCCGACCAGTGCGGGGAGGTGGAATAACCCGCACCGGCCTATGTAGGCGAACCGGGGAAACCATGCGTAAGGCAGGTGCCATGTATGCCGGCCCGAGGAGACGCACTGGAGACCAGACGCGTTGAGCCGGCCTCATGACACCTGGCTCAATACCCAATCTAGCCCTACCAGTGCGGGGAGGTGGAATAACCCGCACTGGGCTATGCACTCGTACAGGAGACACCGTGCGCTCTACTGCGTAACACGGCGCCTGCCCGTACTCCCGCTCTCCACGGTAAGCCTGGGAAGTGGGCGCAGGTCTCCTACCTGCCCTTGGCCCACTACCTCTTAGCCCCCCCCAAGAAATTTTTGGGTGTTACTCACGGGCTTTTTGGGCTTCCGTGCCAGACGCGTTCCCTCATAACTCCGGTTCCTCTCTCCGGTAGCCTCTGCTCTCCTCAGTGCCTCCAGCTGTTCCCATGGGAGGCGATCCCTACCAGCCAGGATCTCCTCCCATGTGTAGCAACCTTTTCCGTCCAATATATCGTCCCAAGTCCATTCCTCCTTCTTTTCCTGTCCCTTACTCCGTTTACTCCGCTGCTTGGCTCTGGAATGGTGGGTGATTCTGGAACGGCGGTCCTCCTTCTCTTCATCAGAAAAGGAGGAGTATTTATCGAACCAAGGCGCAGTGGAGTTTGAACACATATTTATTAACGAAAAAACACGAACTTAACTAAACTAACAAAACAACAAACGGTGTAGACAGACCTATACGACGAACTTACATGAAACAAGAAGAACGCACGAATAGAGAAAACAGGCTACACAAAAACAACGATGAACAAAACAAACCGAAAACAGTCCCGTGTGGTGCAACGACATACACAAACACGGAAGACAATCACCCACAACGAACACTGTGACAACGCCTACCTAAATATGACTCTTAATTAGAGGAACGCCAAACACCTGCCTCTAATTAAGAGCCATACCAGGCAACCCAAAACCAACACAGAAACAGAAAACATAGAATGCCCACCCAACCTCACGTCCTGACCAACTAACACACATAACAACTAACATAAATAGGTCAGGAACGTGACAAATATAGGGTGGACAGGGATTGATAGACAATTTAATTCTTAATACAATCGCGGAATTACATTTTTTAAATTATCCTTACTTTTCAATACAGTTTGCGCCAAGCGAAGCTACGTCAAAAAACATGGCGTCCTAAGCAACTAACATTTTCCGACAGAAACACGATTTATCATAATAAAAATGTCCTACTTTGAGCTGTTCTTCCATCAGTATCTTGGGCAAAGGATCCTTTCTTGGGTCCAATCGTCTTTTGGTGGAAAGCTGTCCTCTTGCCATGTGGAAATGCCAACTGCGTTCGGGATGAACTGGAAGCGTGCCCAGCAATTCACAGCGTTTCAGAAATAAATGTCCCAAAATCGCACTAAACGGATATAAATTGCTATAAAACGCTTTAAATTAACTACCTTATGATGTTTTTAACTCCCATAACGAGTAGAAACATGACCCGAGTAATATTACTCCCTCCACTAATGCTTGGAACAGGTGCGGGTCGGTGTCCTCTAGGCGCATGACGCAGCTCCAAAAGAGTGACTAGCCTCAGGGATTTTTAATTTGTAGTGCCTGTGAACGCGCAATCGACCCCATTCAAATCGTCATCACGTAAAGGCATCCAGGGGAAGACGTAAGCAGTGTCCGTATACTCATAGCAATAACAGTGCCCTTTTAACTGACTCCAGATCAGGGGCCAAAATTTCTGAAATCTGACTCCATGTCAGGGAAATTGCTGTAGAATGGGCTCTGTTCCACTTAGAGACAAAATTTCAACTCCTATAGAAACTATAGACTGTTTTCTATCCAATAATAATAATAATATGCATATTGTACGATCAAGGATTTTGTGGGAAGCCGTTTCAAAAATTACACGATTAGCATAAATAGTCACAACAGCGCCCCCATCCTCAACAGGTTAACTAGATCAGTCAGAGACCTGAAAAGACCATTAACCTGTTGGGGATGGGGGCGCTGTTTAGACTATTTATGCTAATGTGGCTAATTTTTTAAACGGCTTCCCACAAAATCCTTGATCGTACAATATGCATATTATTATTATTATTGGATAGAAAACAGTCTATAGTTTCTATAGGAGTTGAAATTTTGTCTCTAAGTGGAACAGAGCCCATTCTACAGCAATTTCCCTGACATGGAGTCAGATTTGAGAAACGTTGGCCACTTTTCTGAAGTCATTTAAACGGGCACTGTCGTTGCTATGACTATACGGACACTTCTTACGTCTTCCCCTGGATGCCTTTACGTGATGACGATTCCAACGGGCTCGATTGCTCGTTCACAGGCCCTACAAATGAAAAAAACCTTTAGCTAGCAAGTCTTTTCTTGCTGCGTAACGCGCGTGGAAGACACCGACCCTCTCCTGTTCCAAGCATTAGTTTAGCCTGTTATATTTCTCCGGTCATCTTTTCACTCGTTATAGGAGTTACAAACATCACAAAGTAGTTAATTTAAAGCGTTTTATAGCAATTTATATCCGTTTAGTGCGATTTTGTGACATTTATTTTTGCAACGATGTGAAAAGTTGGACACGCTTTTCAGTTCATCCCGAACGTAGTTGACATTTCCACATGGCAAGAGGACAGCTTTCCACCAAAAGACGATTTCTCCCAAGAAAGGATCCTTTGCCCAAGATACTGATGGAAGAACAGCTCAAGGTAGGACATTTTTATTATGATAAATCGTGTTTCTGTCGAAACATTTTAGTGGCTTAGGACGCCATGTTTTTTGACGTAGCTTCGCTTGGCGCAAACTGTATTGAAAAGTAAGGATAAATTAAAAAATGTAATAACGCAATTGTATTAAGAATTAAATTGTCTATCAATCCCTGTCCACCCTATATTTTTTAGTCACGTTTATGAGTATTTATGTATAAGAGTAGATCACTGTCTAAGTGGCGCAAGGACAAATTCTGACCAGCCGAGTTACATTTCACATTGTCTAACCATGATTTTGGTGGCTAAATATAAACATTTTCGATCAAACTGTATATGCATGTTGTAATGTGATGTTACAGGAGTGTCATCGGAAGAATTCTGAGAAGGTTAGTGAAAAAATTAATATCTTTTGGCGATGTTGACTTTTATCGCTCACTTTGGCTAGAATCAATGCTGGGCTGCTAATTGCTATGTGCTAAGCTAATATAACGATTTATTGTGTTTTCGCTGTAAGACACTTAGAAAATCTGAAATATTGTCTGTATTCACAGGATCTGTGTCTTTCGATTCGTGTATGCTGTGTATTTTTACGAAATGTTTGATGATTAGTAGTTAGGTAAACACGTTGCTCATTGTAATTATTCTAGTCCATTTGTGATGGTGGGTGCAATTGTAAACTATGCCATATACCTGAAATATGCACTTTTTTCTAACAAAACCTATCCCATACCATAAATATGTTATCAGACTGTCATCTAATGAGTTTTTTTGTTGGTTAGGGGCTATAAATATCTTAGTTTAGCCGAATTGGTGATGGCTACTGGTGTTGGTGGACAAATAAAAGATGGTGGAATATGCTAATGTGTTTTTAGGTAATAGATGTACATCTTTACATATTGTGTCTTCCCTGTAAAACATTTTAAAAATCGGAAATGTTGACTGGATTCATAAGATCTGTGTCTTTCATTAGCTGTATTGGACTTTAATGTGTGAAAGTTAAATATTTTAAAAAAATATTTTTTTTGAATTTCGCGGCACTGGTTTTTCAGTGGGGGGGGGGGGGGTGTGCCGCTAGCGCCACGCTGATCCTAGACAGGTTAACTAGATCTATCAGTGACCTGAAAAGACTCTTAACTAGATCTCTCAGTGACCTGAAAAGACCATTAATGCAACCGTTGTGTTAGATTTTTAAAAATAACTTTACCATAACATACAGCTTGCGTTATTGTGAGACAGCACTCACCAACACGGCGGAGAATAGGAGTCAATATTTTACACAGAAATACGAAATAACATCATACATTTTTTCTTACTTTTGCTGAGCTTCTATCAGAATGTTGTACAAGGATTCCTTGGTCCAGAATAAATCGTTGTTTGGTTTTAGAATGTCCATTTCTTCTGTCGAATCCGCGCTACAATGCTAGCCAAGGTTACTAACATTCCCATCCTCTCTTGAAGCAAAGAACGGAAAACTCCAAAAGTCCCAATAAAGGTTGAATAAACTGATAAAACTCGGTTTGGAAAAACCTACTTTATGATGTTATTATCAAATGTATCAAATAAAATCAGAGCCGGAGATATTCGCAGTGTATACCGACCGCTTTTCAGAAGACAATGTGGAGCTCCTTCGCGCGCCTTGGAAAACTGACAAAATGGCTGACCTGTCACTCCAAAAGCTCTTGTTCGACCTCAGATCAAGCTAGACACCCCATTCCACCTTCCACTGCCTGTTGACATCTAGTGGAAGGCGTATGAAGTGCATGCATATCGATAAATATAAGGCAATTGAATAGGCAGGACCTGAAACAGAGCCTCGTTTTCAGATTTTTCACTTCCTGTATGGAAGTTTGCTGCAAAATGAGTTCTGTTTTACTCACAGATATAATTCAAACAGTTTTAGAAACTTGAGAGTGTTTTCTATCCAATAGTAATAATAATATGCATATTGTATGATCTAGAATAGAGTACGAGGCCGTTTAAATTGGGCACGATTTTTTCCAAAGTGAAAACAGCGCCCCCCTATTGACAAGAAGTTAACTAGATCTCTCAGAGACCTGAAAAGACCATTAACTAGATCTCTCAGTGACCTGAAAAGACCATTAACTAGATCTCTCAGTGACCTGAAAAGACCATTAACTAGATCACTCAGAGACCTGAAAAGACCATTAACTAGATCACTCAGAGACCTGAAAAGACCATTAACTAGATCACTCAGAGACCTGAAAAGACCATTAACTAGATCATTCAGAGACCTGAAAAGACCATTAACTAGATCAGTCAGAGACCTGAAAAGACCATTAACTAGATCACTCAGAGATCTGAAAAGACCATTAACTAGATCACTCAGAGACCTGAAAAGACCATTAACTAGATCACTCAGAGACCTGAAAAGACCATTAACTAGATCATTCAGAGACCTGAAAAGACCATTAACTAGATCACTCAGAGACCTGAAAAGACCATTAACTAGATCAGTCAGAGATCTGAAAAGACCATTAACTAGATCACTCAGAGACCTGAAAAGACCATTAACTAGATCAGTCAGAGATCTGAAAAGACCATTAACTAGATCAGTCAGAGACCTGAAAAGACCATTAATAACTAGATCAGTCAGAGATCTGAAAAGTCCATTAACTAGATCAGTCAGTGACCTGAAAAGACCATTAACTAGATCAGTCAGAGATCTGAAAAGACCATGAACTAGATCAGTCAGAGATCTGAAAAGACCATTAACTAGATCACTCTTTCATCCAGGAACAACAGATCTCAGGGTCACATGTTTTCATATTCACTCTTTATTCAGTGTGTGTGTGTGTGTGTGTGTGTGTGTGTGTGTGTGTGTGTGTGTGTGTGTGTGTGTGTGTGTGTGTGTGTGTGTGTGTGTGTGTGTGTGTGTGTGTGTGTGTGTGTGTGTGTGTGTGTGTGTGTGTGTGTGTGTGTGTGTGTGTGTGTGTGTGTGTGTGTGCGCGCGTCTATCAGTCAGTAAAAGCATTCTATCATTTGGCTCCAGTAGATGTATTCACTGGATTATAGAGAATAATAATGTATTAGCATGATGAAGAGCTGCACTGAGCTACTTACTTTGTGTGTGTGATGACATCACGATTTTGAGCTCCCATAGGCCGGTGCACAATTGGCCCGATGTCGTACGGGTTAGGGTAGGCCATCATTGTAAATAAGAGTTTGTTATTAACTGACTAGCCTAGTTAAATAAAGGTTAAATACAATTAAATAAAAATGATGGCGACAACAATGACAAGGATATATTGACAGTGATGATGAAATGATGGTGACAACGAAGAGGATGATGATGATAGTGGCTCATAGGTCTGGAGACAGTTTGTTTATACTTGCTGTTTATGCTTTTAATTAATTAAATTAACAGATGTTACATTTCACTCACATACAGTAGAACTTTTGTGAAGGCATGGATGGCAGGATTGTTTTGATTATGTAATCATGGAGAATATATCTCTGTCTTGCCCCATCCATACAGGGAAACCAAATCAAATCAAATTTTATTTTCACATGCGCCAAATAAAACAGGTCTAGACTTTACCATGAAATGCTTACTTGTGAGCCCTTTCCCAACAATGCAGAATTAAAAATACAAATAAAAAAGGAAATAGTGGCAATAACAATAATGAGACTATATACAAGGAGAACAGGTACCGAGTCTATGTGAGGGGTACGATGTAGTAATGAGACAATTTACAAGGAGAATCTGTTCCGAGTCAATGTGCAGTGGTACGAGGTAGTACTGAGACTATATACAAGGAGAACCGGTACAGTCAATGTGAGTCAATGTGAAAGGGTACAAGGTACAGTAGTGGAGGTAATTGAGGTAATATGTACATGTAAAAGTAACTAGGCAGTCAGGATACATGCTAAACAGAGTAGCAGCAGCATATGTGAAGAGTTTGAAAGAGTGTGAAAGTGTGTCTGTGTGTGTGTCTATATCTATGTGTGTTAGACCGTATCGTACATTGTCAACCATGAAGGTCGCCGCTACCCCCCCTCCCCAGATAGCATATGAACAGGTCACAAGCCATGGCTAAAAACTTTTAGAATTACAGGAAATTAGCTGTAAAACTGCTAAATGTACTCTCAGCCTCATGGCGAAATGTGTAGAATGGAAGGAAATTAGCTTTCAAATTGCAAAATTCTCTCATCTTCATTGCAAGATGTGCAGAATAGCATAAGATTAGTTATAAAAGGGCAAATTTTTCTCTCTTCCCCATGGCAATATGTGTAGAATTGCAGGGGGGGTACTAAGCTAACATATGAATTGTTTTAAGATGGTCATACCATTTAGCTATGTGATTTTAAATTTAGGACCCCTTTAGGTATAAAAAAAAATACTACTCCAGCCCATAGAAACACATTGAATAGCAGGTTTATAAATGGCTAAAAAGACAGCCAAAAAATGGATTGCAAGCAATAAGGTTGTAAGTTGTGCGTGTTGGTGGCAGGGAAGTCAGGTGCAGGAGAACGAGGTATAAACGGAGTCATTTAATAAGAACTCACAAACAAACTCCAAAAACCAAAATATACAGAAAATAATAAAATGGGTACAAAACCCGTCGCGCACCAACACATACTAGCACTAACATTTACATTTACATTACATTTAAGTCATTTAGCAGACGCTCTTATCCAGAGCGACTTACAAATTGGTGCATTCACCTTATGATATCCAGTGGAACAACCACTTTACAATAGTGCATCTAACTCTTTTAACCTGTCTAGGATCAGCGTGGCGCTAGCGGCACACCCCCCCCCCCCCCACTGAAAAACCAGTGCCGCGAAATTCAAAAAAAATATTTTTTTAAAATATTTAACTTTCACACATTAAAGTCCAATACAGCTAATGAAAGACACAGATCTTATGAATCCAGTCAACATTTCCGATTTTTAAAATGTTTTACAGGGAAGACACAATATGTAAAGATGTACATCTATTACCTAAAAACACATTAGCATATTCCACCATCTTTTATTTGTCCACCAACACCAGTAGCCATCACCAATTCGGCTAAACTAAGATATTTATAGCCCCTAACCAACAAAAAAACTCATTAGATGACAGTCTGATAACATATTTATGGTATGGGATAGGTTTTGTTAGAAAAAAGTGCATATTTCAGGTATATGGCATAGTTTACAATTGCACCCACCATCACAAATGGACTAGAATAATTACAATGAGCAACGTGTTTACCTAACTACTAATCATCAAACATTTCGTAAAAATACACAGCATACACGAATCGAAAGACACAGATCCTGTGAATACAGACAATATTTCAGATTTTCTAAGTGTCTTACAGCGAAAACACAATAAATCGTTATATTAGCTTAGCACATAGCAATTAGCAGCCCAGCATTGATTCTAGCCAAAGTGAGCGATAAAAGTCAACATCGCCAAAAGATATTAATTTTTTCACTAACCTTCTCAGAATTCTTCCGATGACACTCCTGTAACATCACATTACAACATGCATATACAGTTTGATCGAAAATGTTTATATTTAGCCACCAAAATCATGGTTAGACAATGTGAAATGTAACTCAGCTGGTCAGAATTTGTCCTTGCGCCACTTAGACAGTGATCTACTCTTATACATAAATACTCATAAACGTGACTAAAAAATATAGGGTGGACAGGGATTGATAGACAATTTAATTCTTAATACAATTGCGTTATTACATTTTTTAATTTATCCTTACTTTTCAATACAGTTTGCGCCAAGCGAAGCTACGTCAAAAAACATGGCGTCCTAAGCCACTAAAATGTTTCGACAGAAACACGATTTATCATAATAAAAATGTCCTACCTTGAGCTGTTCTTCCATCAGTATCTTGGGCAAAGGATCCTTTCTTGGGAGAAATCGTCTTTTGGTGGAAAGCTGTCCTCTTGCCATGTGGAAATGTCAACTACGTTCGGGATGAACTGAAAAGCGTTCCCAACTTTTCACATCGTTGCAAAAATAAATGTCCCAAAATCGCACTAAACGGATATAAATTGCTATAAAACGCTTTAAATTAACTACTTTGTGATGTTTGTAACTCCTATAACGAGTGAAAAGATGACCGGAGAAATATAACAGGCTAAACTAATGCTTGGAACAGGAGAGGGTCGGTGTCTTCCACGCGCGTTACGCAGCAAGAAAAGACTTGCTAGCTAAAGGTTTTTTTCATTTGTAGTGCCTGTGAACGAGCAATCGAGCCCGTTGGAATCGTCATCACGTAAAGGCATCCAGGGGAAGACGTAAGAAGTGTCCGTATAGTCATAGCAACGACAGTGCCCGTTTAAATGACTTCAGAAAAGTGGCCAACGTTTCTCAAATCTGACTCCATGTCAGGGAAATTGCTGTAGAATGGGCTCTGTTCCACTTAGAGACAAAATTTCAACTCCTATAGAAACTATAGACTGTTTTCTATCCAATAATAATAATAATATGCATATTGTACGATCAAGGATTTTGTGGGAAGCCGTTTAAAAAATTAGCCACATTAGCATAAATAGTCTAAACAGCGCCCCCATCCCCAACAGGTTAAGGGGGGGGGGGGGTTAGAAGGATTACTTTATCCTATCCTAGGTATTCCTTAAAGAGGTGGGGTTTCAGGTGTCTCCGGAAGGTGGTGATTGACTCCGCTGACCTGGCGTCGTGAGGGAGTTTGTTCCACCATTGGGGTGCTAGAGCAGCGAACAGTTTTGACTGGGCTGAGCGGGAACTGTACTTCCTCAGAGGTAGGGAGGCGAGCAGGCCAGAGGTGGATGAACGCAGTGCCCTTGTTTGGGTGTAGGGCCTGATCAGAGCCTGAAGGTACGGAGGTGCCGTTCCCCTCACAGCTCCGTAGGCAAGCACCATGGTCTTGTAGCGGATGCGAGCTTCAACTGGAAGCCAGTGGAGAGAGCGGAGGAGCGGGGTGACGTGAGAGAACTTGGGAAAGTTGAACACCAGACGGGCTGCGGCGTTCTGGATGAGTTGTAGGGGTTTAATGGCACAGGCAGGGAGCCCAGCCAACAGCGAGTTGCAGTAATCCAGACGGGAGATGACAAGTGCCTGGATTAGGACCTGCGCCGCTTCCTGCGTGAGGCAGGGTCGTACTCTGCGAATGTTTTAGAGCATGAACCTACAGGAACGGGTCACCGCCTTGATGTTAGTTGAGAACGACAGGGTGTTGTCCAGGATCACGCCAAGGTTCTTAGCGCTCTGGGAGGAGGACACAATGGAGTTGTCAACCGTGATACAACATACAATCAAACAATCTCCAACAAAGACATGAGGGGAAACAGAGGGTTAAATACACAACATGTAATTGATGGGATTGGAACCAGGTGGGAAGGAAGACAAGACAAAACCAATGGAAAATGAAAAATGGATCAGTGATGGCTAGAATATCGGTGACTTCGACCACTGAACACCGCCCGATCAAGGAGAGGGACCGACTTTTTGACCAGCCAGAATACAGCGTGAGCTGATTATGGCAACTTGGTATGAACTTTGAACAATTATTCACTAAAGAAGTGAATCATCCTAGTCGTCGAGTTATCAGATGCAGCTGTAAACGTACTTGGCCTAGGAAAGGACAGACAATCTCCGAAAAACGACAGGGTACTTTAACGTATCCGCTCTACAACACAACGACCAGAAATATTAGTCAAAAGACAAAGGCAATCTCTGCTGGGCAAACCAGTCTTCCATCTTCGACCCATCTATCGAAGCACAGCTCAGAGGAAATATTTATATCTTGCATTTTTCTTTTCCGAATGGTGGTGATTAGAATGCATAAGATTCTGTATTCATGGTAGCATAATTTCTCAATGTCCGATAGACCCAATCAATTTTGTCCCTCAGTCTTCCCGCTCTTTCATTCAAACCCCCTTCCTTTGTGTAACCAGCCGTCATATCGGGTTAGACCATTAGGGAATTTCATGACATGATTAGTAATCGATGTGTGATCTATCTTGTGTATATATATGTAATTACGTGTGATTATTTAGGTATTTAGTAAATAAATAATTAAGCCAATTTGTGTATTGCTGATTCAACTTATTAGCTTGGATTCGTGCAGATAACCAAGTACTTACGACAATCAGAATGAGACTGATCAAGGTGACGATTAATAATTGACTGCTATTGACATGAAAGATCTTCAGATCTTTAAGAGAGTGGATTCGGGAGATAACTGCTCTATATAAAATATTTCTTCCGTGATGCCCCAGGTTTTTAACGGTTTAATTGTTGTATGGTTTAATTCAATCAAGTAATCAATACAATGTTAGGTAATCGAATTGATAGGATAGCATGTCATGTAACTTAATCAGTCAGAGACAGGACACAAGTCTGATGTAGACTGGAGTTATTAGAGGTCAAACACACACTAGTCTGATGTAGACTGGGGTTATTAGAGGTCAAAACACACTAGGCTGATGTAGACTGGGGTTATTAGAGGTCAAAACACGCACTAGTCTGATGTAGACTGGGTTATTAGAGGTCAAAACACACACTAGTCTGATGTAGACTGGGTTATTAGAGGTCAACACACACTAGTCTGATGTAGACTGGGGTTATTAGAGGTCAAAACACACTAGTCTGATGTAGACTGGAGTTATTAGAAGTCAAACACACACTAGTCTGATGTAGACTGGGGTTATTAGAGGTCAAAACACACTAGTCTGATGTAGACTGGGGTTATTAGAGGTCAAAACACACACTAGTCTGATGTAGACTGGGTTATTAGAGGTCAAAACACACACTAGTCTGATGTAGACTGTGGTTATTAGAGGTAAAAACACACACTAGTCTGATGTAGACTGGGGTTATAGAGGTTAAAACACACTAGTCTGATGTAGACTGGGGTTATTAGTGGTCAAAACACACTAGTCTGATGTAGACTGGGGTTATTAGAGGTCAAAACACACTAGTCTGATGTAGACTGGGGTTATTAGAGGTC
>NC_074688.1:8377120-8399620 GCF_029448725.1 Salvelinus fontinalis | reverse complement strand
GCGTGTGCGTGTGCGTGTGCGTGTGCGTGTGCGTCTGTGTCTGTGTCTGTGTGTGTGTGTGTGTGTGTGTGTGTGTGTGTGCGTGTGCGTGTGTGCATGTAAGACAGCACTTACTGCGTATGTTAGTGTATTGCATATGTATTGACCTTAATAACAATGGCTACAGTGCTTTTGAAGTGCTAAATTCTAATGGCTCTTTCCAATTCTACTTGTGTGATAGATTGCTAGGTAACCAAAAGGTAATTCATTCATCAGTGCCACAAATAGGATGAGATAGAATTGAAATGGAAAATGTATTATGGAACCCTAGAGAACAATTTAATTCAAATGGAAAAATGTCTAATTATACAATTTCAGCTGATCGTTCTGGAGAGTCCAACCACACACACCCAAACACACGCACACACCCACACATACACAGGCGCACAATGGGAGATAGCCTAACCTTTCGAATCAAAGGTACCTGTGTGTGTTTGTGTGTGTCTGTCTCTCTGTCTGTGTTTTAGCAGTCGTGTCACGGTTTGCCCACTCACTCTCCTGGTTGTTATTGCTGAGGTAGTGGAATGCGTCACACACACACTATTGATCTGCTCCTTCAGACTGGCACAGTGATGGATGGACCTCTCCTGCTTCTATTTATATCAGCCTCACGGTGTGTGTGTGTGCTTGAGTTTGTGTGCGTTCATTCGTGCGTGCGTATGTTGTATATTGCTCATGATAAGGGAGGGAGGGAGGGAGGTAGGTAGTGCATAATGGACTGGGAGGAACAATACTGCTCTGTCTATGACGTTTCAGCTCCCTTTCTCAAATCATTTAATTTGTCACATGCGCCCGAATACAATAGTTGTAGACCTTACTGTGAAATGCTTTTAACCAACAATGCAGTTTTAAGAAAATACCCCCCCCCCCCAAAAAAAAGTAAGAGATAAGAATAACAATTCATTAAAGAGCAGCAGTAAATAACAATACTGTGGCGTGGCTATATACTGTCCCTCTCTCTTCCTGGTTCTCTTTTTCTCTCTCCATTTCTCAATCGCTCGGCTGAGGATACTGCCCCTAATCCAGGGGTCATGGACGGTCAGAGTACAACGATTCAGTCGAGAAGTTGTGACTGTGGATGAGTTATAATGCTGTCATTCTGAAGGAGTTGTGATTGAGGTATACTGTTGTCATTCTAAATGAGTTGTGGTTGAGGTATACTGTCGTCATTCTAAATGAGTTGTGGTTGAGGTATACTGGTGTCATTCTGAAGGAGGTGTGGTTGAGGTATACTGTCGTCATTCTAAATGAGTTGTGGTTGAGGTATACTGTCGTCATTCTAAATTAGTTGTGGTTGAGGTATGCTGTCGTCATTCTAAATGAGTTGTGGTTGAGGTATACTGGTGTCATTCTGAAGGAGTTGTGATTGAGGTATACTGTTGTCATTCTGAATGAGTTGTGGTTGAGGTATACTGGTGTCATTCTGAAGGAGTTGTGATTGAGGTATACTGTTGTCATTCTAAATGAGTTGTGGTTGAGGTATACTGGTGTCATTCTGAAGGAGTTGTGATTGAGGTATACTGTTGTCATTCTAAATGAGTTGTGGTTGAGGTATACTGGTGTCATTCTGAAGGAGGTGTGGTTGAGGTATACTGTCGTCATTCTAAATGAGTTGTGGTTGAGGTATACTGTCGTCATTCTAAATTAGTTGTGGTTGAGGTATGCTGTCGTCATTCTAAATGAGTTGTGGTTGAGGTATACTGTCGTCATTCTGAATGAGTTGTGGTTGAGGTATACTGTCGTCATTCTAAATGAGTTGTGGTTGTGGTATACTGTTGTCATTCTAAATGAGTTGTGGTTGAGGTATGCTATCGTCATTCTAAATGAGTTGTGGTTGAGGTATACTGTCGTCATTCTGAATGAGTTGTGGTTGAGGTATACTGTCGTCATTCTAAATGAGTTGTGGTTGTGGTATGCTGTCGTCATTCTGAATGAGTTGTGGTTGAGGTATACTGTCGTCATTCTAAATGAGTTGTGGTTGAGGTATACTGTCGTCATTCTAAATGAGTTGTGGTTGTGGTATGCTGTCGTCATTCTGAATGAGTTGTGGTTGAGGTATACTGTCGTCATTCTAAATGAGTTGTGGTTGTGGTATACTGTCGTCATTCTAAATGAGTTGTGGTTGAGGTATGCTATCGTCATTCTAAATGAGTTGTGGTTGAGGTATACTGTCGTCATTCTGAATGAGTTGTGGTTGAGGTATACTGTCGTCATTCTAAATGAGTTGTGGTTGAGGTATACTGTCGTCATTCTGAATGAGTTGTGGTTGAGGTATGCTGTCGTCATTCTGAATGAGTTGTGGTTGAGGTATGCTGTTGTCATTCTGAATGAGTTGTGGTTGAGGTATACTGGTGTCATTCTGAATGAGTTGTGATTGAGGTATACTGGTGTCATTCTGAATGAGTTGTGATTGAGGTATACTGTCGTCATTCTAAATGAGTTGTGGTTGAGGTATGCTGTCGTCATTCTAAATGAGTTGTGGTTGAGGTATGCTGTTGTCATTCTGAATGAGTTGTGGTTGAGGTATGCTGTTGTCATTCTAAATGAGTTGTGGTTGAGGTATACTGTTGTCATTCTAAATGAGTTGTGGTTGAGGTATACTGTCGTCATTCTGAATGAGTTGTGGTTGAGGCATGCTGTCGTCATTCTAAATGAGTTGTGGTTGAGGTATGCTGTTGTCATTCTAAATGAGTTGTGGTTGAGGTATACTGTTGTCATTCTGAAGGATTTGTGGTTGAGGTATACTGTCGTCATTCTGAATGAGTTTTGGTTGAGGTATGCTGTCGTCATTCTAAGTGAGTTGTGGTTGAGGTATGCTGTTGTCATTCTAAGTGAGTTGTGGTTGAGGTATACTGTTGTCATTCTGAAGGATTTGTGATTTCATTAAGCTGTTGTCATTCTGAAGGAGTTGTGGTTGATGTATGCTGTCGTCATTCTAAATGAGTTTTGGTTGAGGTATGCTGTCGTCATTCTAAGTGAGTTGTGATTGAGGTATACTGTCGTCATTCTAAATGAGTTTTGGTTGAGGTATGCTGTCGTCATTCTGAAGGAGTTGTGGTTGAGGTATACTGTCGTCATTCTGAATGAGTTGTGGTTGAGGTATGCTGTCGTCATTCTAAGTGAGTTGTGGTTGAGGTATGCTGTCGTCATTCTAAGTGAGTTGTGGTTGAGGTATGCTGTCGTCATTCTGAAGGAGTTGTGGTTGAGGTATGCTGTCGTCATTCTAAATGAGTTTTGGTTGAGGTATGCTGTCGTCATTCTGAAGGAGTTGTGGTTGAGGTATACTGTCGTCATTCTGAATGAGTTGTGGTTGAGGTATGCTGTCGTCATTCTAAGTGAGTTGTGGTTGAGGTATGCTGTCGTCATTCTAAGTGAGTTGTGGTTGAGGTATACTGTTGTCATTCTGAAGGATTTGTGATTTCATTAAGCTGTTGTCATTCTGAAGGAGTTGTGGTTGTTGAGTTAATCTGTATGTTTAATTTTACCAGGTAAGTTGACTGAGAACTCATTCTCATTTACAGCACCCACCTGGGGAATAGTTACAGGGAAGAAGAGATGAATGAGCCAATTGGAAGCTGGGGATGATTTGGTGGCCATAGGGGGAATTTATCCATGACACTGGAGTTGACACACATACAATAAGTGTCATGGGATCTTTAGTGAACACAGAGATTCAGGACACCCATTTAACCTCGCATCTGAAAGACAACAACAATATGCATAGGGAAATGTCCCCAATCCCTGCCCTGGGGTATTGGTATTTATTTTATTTTACCGGAGGAAAAAGTGCCTCCTACTGGCCCTCCAACACCACTTCCAGCAGCATCTGGTCTCCCGTCCATGGACTGACGGGGACCTACCCTGCTTAGCTTCAGATGAAAGCCAGCAGTGGGATGCAGGGTGGTATGCTGCTGGCTCATATGCTGCTTGCTCAACACTGAAGCCCTGTTGAACATAAGTTAGCCTCAAGCTACATCCATGGATAGTGTAAGGTGTTTCATTATTCGTCCCTTCAATGGAGACTTTCAATAAGTTACTTTCTGTACAGATATAAGCAGAAGTAAAAGAGCAGCTCTCTGGAGGGATAGAACTGATCGGACTATGTGTGTTGAAAACGTCAGTGAGATGTTTGTTGACTGAAGTTACTGGAGTTTTTGGAGATGTGTGCTTATTGGTAAACTGTTAGTAGAACTGTTCAATACGGCTGCAGATCAATGACTGATAGAGTGCTTTTATAGTATCACTTTCATATTATGCTGTGTGTATGAGTGTGTGTGAGTGAGAGAGAGAGAGAGAGAGTCAGCTATAATGATTGTAAGGTGGTGAGTGAGAAAGAGGGGGGATAGATTAGGTACAGCAATATGTTTGGGGTCAAGTTTGGGAGAAGAGATGGAGAAAGAAGAAAGGATATGGGAGGGAGGGAGTAGAGAGGGAGGGAGTAGAGAGGGAGGGAGTAGAGAGGGAGGGAGTAGAGATGGAGGGAGTAGAGATGGAGGGAGGAGAGAAGGAGGGAGTAGAGAGGGAGGGAGTAGAGATGGAGGGAGTAGAGAGGGAGAGAGTAGAGAAGGAGAGAGTAGAGAAGGAGGGAGTAGAGAGTGAGGGAGTAGAGAGTGAGGGAGTAGAGAGTGAGGGAATAGAGAGTGAGGGAGTAGAGAGTGAGGGAGTAGAGAGTGAGGGGCTAGAGAGGGAGGGAGTAGAGAGGGAGGGAGTAAAGAAGGAGGGAGTAGGGAGGGAAGGAGTAGAGAGGGAGTAAGTAGAGACTGAGGGAGTAAAGACGGAGGGAGTAGAGAGGGAGTAGAGAAGGAGGGAGTGGAGAGTGAGGGAGTAGAGAGGGAGGGAGTAAAGAAGGAGGGAGTAGAGAGGGAGGGAGTAGAGAGTGAGGGAATAGAGAGTGAGGGAGTAAAGAGTGAGGGAGTAAAGAGGGAGGGAGTAGAGAGGGAGGGAGTAGAGAGGGAGGGAGTAGAGAGTGAGGGAGTAGAGAGTGAGGGAGTAGAGAAGGAGCGAGTAGAGAGGGAGAGAGTAGAGAGGGAGGGAGGGAGTAGAGAGGGAGGGAGTAGAGAGGGAGGGAGTAAAGAAGGAGGGAGTAAAGAAGGAGGGAGTAAAGAAGGAGGGAGTAGATAGGGAGGGAGTAGGGAGGGAGGGAGTAGGGAGGGAGGGAGTAGAGAGGGAGGGAGTAGAGAGGGAGGGCGTAGGGAGGGAGTAGAGAGGGAGGGAGTAGAGAGGGAGGGAGTAGAGTTGGCGGGAGTAGAGATGGAGGGAGTAGAGATGGAGGGAGTAGAGATGGAGGGAGTAGAGCAGGAGGGAGTAGAGATGGAGGGAGTAGAGATGGATTGAGTATAGAGGGAGGGAGTAGAGAGGGAGGGAGTATAGAGGGAGGGAGTAGAGAAGGAGGGAGTAGAGAGTGAGGGAGTAGAGAAGGAGGGAGTAGATAGGGAGTGAATAGAGAGGGAGTAGATAGGGAGGGAGTAGAGAGTGAGGGACTAGAGAGGGAGGGAGTAGAGAGGGAGTAGAGAGGGAGGGAGTAGAGAGGGAGGGATTAGAGAGGGAGGGAGTAGAGAGGGAGTAGAGAGGGAGGGAGTAGAGATGTAGGGAGTAGAGATGGAGGGAGTAGAGAGGGAGCGAGTAGAGAGGGAGCGAGTAGAGAGGGAGGGAGTAGGGAGGGAGGGAGTAGAGAGTGAAGGAGTAGAGAGGGAGGGAGTAAAGAAGGAGGGAGTAGAGAAGGAGGGAGTAGAGTAGAGAGGGAGGGAGTAGGGAGGGAGTAGAGAGGGAGGGAGTAGAGAGGGAGGGAGTAGAAGGAGAGAGTAGAGAGGGAGTAGAGAGGGAGGGAGTAGGGAGGGAGGGAGTAGAGAGTGAGGGAGTAGAGAGGGAGGGAGTAAAGAAGGAGGGAGTAGAGAAGGAGGGAGTAGAGTAGAGAGGGAGGGAGTAGGGAGGGAGTAGAGAGGGAGGGAGTAGAGAGGGAGGGAGTAGAAGGAGAGAGTAGAGAGGGAGTAGAGAGGGAGGGAGTAGAGAGGGAGGGAGTAGAAGGAGGGAGTAGAGAGGGAAGCAGTAGAGAGGGAGGGAGGAGAGAGGGAGTAGAGAGGGAGGGAGTAGAGAGGGAGGGAGTAGAAGGAGGGAGTAGAGAGGGAAGCAGTAGAGAGGGAGGGAGGAGAGAGGGAGGGAGTTGAGAGGGAGGGAGTAGAGATGGAGTAGAGAGGGAGGGAGTAGAGATGGAGGGAGTAGGGAGGGAGGGAGTAGAGATGGAGGGAGTAGAGAGGGAGGGAGTAGAGAGGGAGGGAGTAGGGAGGGAGGGAGTAGAGATGGAGGGAGTAGAGAGGGAGGGAGTAGAGAATGAGGGAGTAGGGGGGAGTAGAGAGGGAGGGAGTAGAGAGGGAGGGAGTAGAGAGGGAGGGAGTAGGGAGGGAGTAGGGAGGGAGGGAGTAGAGATGGAGGGAGTAGAGATGGAGGGAGTAGGGAGGGAGGGAGTAGAGAGAGAGGGAGTAGAGAGGGAGGGAGTAGGGAGGGAGGGAGTAGAAGGAGGGAGTAGAGAGGGAGGGAGTAGAGAGGGAGGGAGTAGAGAGGGAGTTGAGAGGGAGGGAGTAGAGAGGGAGGGAGTAGAGGGAGGGAGTGAGTAGAGATGGAGGGAGTAGGGAGGGAGGGAGTAGAGATGGAGGGAGTAGAGAGGGAGGGAGTAGAGAGGGAGGGAGTAGAGAGGGAGGGAGTAGAGCATGAGGGAGTAGGGTGGGAGGGAGTAGAGAGGGAGGGAGTAGGGAGGGAGGGAGTAAAGAAGGAGGGAGTAGAGAAGGAGGGAGTAGGGAGGGAGGGAGTAGAGATGGAGGGAGTAGGGAGGGAGGGAGTAGGGAGGGAGGGAGTAGAGATGGAGGGAGTAGAGAGGGAGGGAGTAGAGAGGGAGGGAGTAGGGAGGGAGGGTGTAGAGAGGGAGGGTGTAGAGATGGAGGGAGTAGAGAGGGAGGGAGTAGGGAGGGAGGGAGTAGAGAGGGAGGGAGTAGGGAGGGAGGGAGTAGGGAGGGAGGGAGTAGGGAGGGAGGTAGTAGAGATGGAGGGAGTAGAGAGGGAGGGAGTAGAGAGGGAGGGAGTAGAGAGGGAGGGAGTATGGAGGGAGGTAGTATGGAGGGAGGGAGTAGAGAGGGAGGGAGTAGAGAGGGAGGGAGTAGAGAGGGAGTAGAGAGGGAGGGAGTAGAGAGGGAGGGAGTAGGGAGGGAGGGAGTCGAGAGTGAGGGAGTAGAGAGGGAGGGAGTAGAGAGGGAGGGACTAGAGAGGGAGGGAGTAGAGAGGGAGGGAGTAGGGAGGGAGGAGTAGAGAGGGAGCGGTTAGAGAAGGAGGGAGTAGAGATGGAGGGAGTAGAGAGGGAAGGAGGGAGTAGAGAGGGATGGGATAGAGAGGGAGGGAGTAGAGAGGGAGGGACTAGAGAGGGAGGGAGTAGAGAGGGAGGAGTAGAGAGGGAGCGGGTAGAGAAGGAGGGAGTAGAGATGGAGTGGAGAGGGAGGGGGTAGAGAAGGACGGACTAGAGAAGGAGGGAGTGGAGAGGGAAGGAGGGAGTAGAGAGGGAAGGGGAAGAGAAGGAGGGAGTAGAGAGGGAGGGAGGGAGTAGAGAAGGAGGGAGTAGAGAGGGAGTGGAGCGGGAGGGGGTAGAGAAGGAGGGACTAGAGAAGGAGGTAGTAGAAGGAGGGAGTAGAGAGGGAGGGGTATAGAAGGAGGGAGTAGAGAGGGAGGGAGTAGAGATGGAGGGAGTGGTAGGGGGAGGGAGTGAGTAGAGAGATATGGCCACATGACAACACTCAACCATAACAGAAACTATTGTTTTAGAAGGGTAGAGAGAAGACAAGAGAAGCAGGCCTTCTATAATATTCATGTTTGTTTGAGTATGTTTGTAATATTAGATTTGTTTTAACGTTTGTATTTGTGCTGGTGTATAGGTTTACTGTGTTTAATAAAACCCAGAAATTATTGCCCAGACATTGACAGAGCACCGAAGCCCCTCATCCAGACAGAGACAGAGTTGACTATAATAATGTGGTCTAGGTGATACTACGACAGCATTTACTACTGTAATATTATCTATTTACACTGGTAACATCATCTCAGGGCCAGCGAGAGAATAATTTCACACCTCGAGGAAATCACATTCAGCAGTTCAGCAAGACAAAGGAGGAAACATCTATAAACAGAGGAATTGATTATCTACCCCGATCAGAATGCTTAGTTTGGTTTGATACTTGAAGTGTTTTCCATTTCATGGCTATTGAAGTGACCCAAAGCTACATTCTGATAGACAAGGTGACTAAATCAGACCAGAATCATTTCTGGAGGTTCTAGAATATCTCTGCAGTGCGCTAGGAGGTGAAGGTTGATCCCTGAACACACCAAACTGTCAGGGTTAGCTACCCCTTTTACAAACACAGCTGTCTATACCCAGTCCTGCTCTAAAACTAGGAGCTCTAGCACATCTGTCTATTCCCTCCTCCCCCCTTTCTCCCTCATATTCCCTCCTCCCCCCTCTCTCCCTCCTATTCCCCCCCTCTCTCCCATGTCTCCCTCCTATCCCCCCCTATCTCCATCCTATTCCCCCCTATCTCCCTCCTATTCCCCCCTATCTCCATCCTATTCCCCCCTATCTCCCTTCTATTCCCCCCTCTCTCTCCCATGTCTTTCTCCTCCCCCTTTCTCCCTCCTATTCCCTCCTCCCCCTATCTCCCTCCTATTCCCTCCATCTCCCTCCTATTCCCTCCTTCCCCCCTATCTCCCTCCTCCCCCCCTCTCTCTCCTATTCCCTCCCATGTCTCCCTCCTATTCCCCCCTCTCTCTCCCATGTCACCATCTCTCCCCCTCTTTCTCCCATGTCTCCATCCTCTCCACCCTCTCTCCCATGTCTCCCTCCTCTCTCCCATGTCTCGCTCCTCTACCCCCCTCTCTCTCCCCCTTGCCTCCCTCCCCTTCCCCATTTCTCTCCATTTCTCTCTCCTCCCTCTCTAAGGCAATTACTCCTCCAATCTCTCTCTCCCATTTCTCTCTCCTCTCCTCCCTCTCTCTGACCTATATCACTCCTCCCCCTCTCTCTCACTTGTCTCCCTCCTCCTCTCCCCCATCTCTCCCATCCTCATCCTCTCCCACATCTCCCCGTCGCTATCCCATGTCTCCCTCCTCTCCTACATCTCTCTCCCATGCCTCCCTCCACTCCGCCTCTCTCTCCCATGTCTCCCTCCTCTCCCCCTCTCTCTCACCTGTCACCCTCCTCTCCCCCTCTCGCTCATGTCTTCGTCCTTTCCCCCTCTCTAGCTCATGTCTCCCTCCTCTCTCCCCTCTCTCTCCCCTGTCTCTTTCATCTACCCCTTCTCTCTACCCTCTCTCCCTCCTCTCCCCCTCTCTCTCACATGTCTCCCTTCTCTCCCCCTCTCTCTCACATGTCTCCCCCTTTCTCTCCTATGTCACCCTCCACTCCCCCTCTCTCTCCCGTGTCTCCCTCCTCTTCCCCTCTCTCTCACATGTCTCCCCCTTTCTCTCCCATGTCACCCTCTTCTCCCCCCTCTCTCCCATTTCTCCCTCCTCTCCCCATCTCTCTCCCTTTTCTCCTTCCTCTCCCCCCTCTCTCTCACCTGTCTCCCTCCTCCCCCCTCTCACTCATGTCTCCGACCTCTCCTCCCTTTCTCTCTCATGTCTCTTTCATCTTCCCTTTCTCTCTACCCTCTCCCCCCTCTCTCTCCACATCTCCATCCTCTCCCCGTCTCTCTCCCATGTCATCCTCCTCTCCCCTCTTTCTCCCATGTCTCCCTCCTCTCCCTCTCTCTCCCCATTCTCCCTCCCCTATCCGCTCTCTCTCCCCTGTCTATTTCATCTACCCCTTCTCTCTACCCTCTCTCCCTCCTCTCCCCCCTCTCTCTCACCTGTCTCCCTCCTCTCCCCCTCTCGCTCATGTCTCCGTCCTCTCGCCCGTCTCTCGCTCATGTCTCCCTCCTCTCCCCCCTCTCTCTCCCCTGTGACTTTCATCTACCCCTTCTCTCTACCCTCTCCCCCTATCTCTCCCCATCTCGATCCTCTCCCCTTTATCTCCCATGTCTCCCTCCTCTCCCCCTCTCTCTCACATGTCTCCCCCCTTTCTCTCCCATGTCACCCTCCTCTCCCCCCTCTCTCTCCCATTTCTCCCTCCTCTCCCCATCTCTCTCCCTTTTCTCCCCACTCTTCCCCCTCTCTCTCACCTGTCTCCCTCCTCTCCCCCTCTCACTCATGTCTCCGTCCTCTCCTCCCTCTCTCTCATGTCTCTTTCATCTTCCCTTTCTCTCTACCCTCTCCCCCCTCTCTTTCCGCATCTCCATCCTCTCCCCTCTCTCTCCCATGTCTCCCTCCTCCCCCAGTCTCTCTCCCATGTCTCCCCTCTTTCTCTCCCGTATCAACCTCCTCTCCCCCTCTCTATCCCATGTCTCCCTCCTCTATCCCCTCTCTCTTCCCTGTCTCCGTCCTCTTCGCCCCTCTCTGTCCCATTCCTCCCCCCACCTCCCTCCCTCTCCCTGGACTCTGCCAGCTGACTGACTGCAGCGCTGTCCTAAGAGCCAGCATCAGCAGCAGCATAGAGACAAATAGTCCCCCTTCTCTTGTTTACTCTGTCTCTAAGGCCTCTCCTGCTTTCACTCTTCTCCTCTCTCTCGCTCTTTCATTTTCTTCTTCCCTCCCTGTTCCATTTCTTTCCCTGGTTCTAGTCTTTCTCCATCATTCTCTGAGCTACTTTCTCTCCCTCATATTAACCTCAGCCCTCACTCCCTCCCCAAGAAAGAGAGACGGACAGGGAGATACATATAGAGTGTCCATTCTGAGCTTGAGCCACGGGTCAGGGTTCAGATGATTTATCCCCCACAGAGAGAGAGAGAGAGCGAGAGAGAGAGAGAGAGAGAGAGAAAGAGAGAGCGAGAGAGAGAGAGAGCGAGAGAGAGAGAGAGCGAGAGAGAGAGAGAGCGAGAGAGAGAGCGAGAGCGAGAGCGAGAGAGAGAGAGAGAGAGAGAGAGAGAGAGAGAGAGAGAGAGAGAGAGAGAGAGAGAGAGAGAGAGAGAGAGAGAGAGAGAGAGAGATTCCCTCCCTCTTGGTGTGATGAATGTCTAGCGTTGACTGTGTGTGTGATGAATGACTCTAGCGTGGGTTGTGTGGCGAGGCGGGCCAATAGGGGCTTGGCTGCAGTTAGCAGTGTTTAAAGATGACTGGAGGACAGAGGGTAGCTGACATATATACAGTTGGTGTCGGAAGTTTACATACACTTAAGATGGAGTCATTAAAACTCATTTTTCAACCACTCCACAAATTTCTTGTTAACAAAATATAGTTTTGGCAAGTCGGATAGGACATCTACTTTGTGCATGACACAAGTCATTTTTCCAACAATTGTTTACAGACAGATTATTTCACTTATAATTCATTGTATCACAATTCCACTGGGTCAGAAGATTACATACACAAAATTGACTGGGCCTTTAAACAGCTTGGAAAATTCCAGAAAATTATGTCATGGCTTTAGAAGCTTCTGATAGGCTATTTAACATAATTTGAGTCAATTGGAGGTGTACCTGTGGATGTATTTCAAGACCTACCTTCAAACTCAATGCCACTTTCCCTCATGGGAAAATCATAGTTTGTTAATTAACAAGAAATTTGTGGAGTGGTTGAAAAATGAGTTTTAATGACTAGCTAGCTAACAGTTGTTTGTGGCTATCTGGCAAGCTAACAGTAGTAGCTAGCCAGTTACTGTAGCTCTATTGACTTACTATGGGCTTGCGATCTATGCACACTACAGTGGGTATTGTAGGCAGGTAACCATGCCGAATTTAACACAGCATGTATTTATTAATATATCAAGATAAAATATTGTAGTCAGGCAACATTTCATTCTGAAGTCGGAGTGTACTTTCTCTCACTTCAGCTCAGATAACGGACGCCATTGATTTCAGGGAAATGTGCTTTTTATGTGCTTGCTTCAAATGTCTGTGCATACTTTATGTTTGCATTGATGTATGCTTCACAATATGTACACATGGAGTACGCCTTTGAGAAGTGCCCTCCGAGCTCCGTTTAGCATCGTTTGATTTGGAGTCGTGCTCCAATGTGCGTGCTTGATGCATGGTAGTATGCATTTTGAGAAACACCCATAGACACAGACATGATCACACACCTAGACACACGCAAAGATATACTGTATATACATTCACTTCAGGAGCCATTATGAGTGATTATCACTGATCATTTCTTCTGCCGGAAATCAAGGGGGCAACTTTGTTTTTGGAAGTGATAATTATTATTTTCATTTTTTTATCCAGCCGGATAAACACTCCAAACAGTCTGCCCGACCGCCCGGAGGGCGTCCGCATGGTCCTAAAGCACACCGTTGCCTCCTTTTGTATCACATTCCAATGATAAAATGGGTGGGACAGAAATGCAATTTCAAAATGTGGGTGGACATGCCCCCCCCGCCATCGCCACTGAACGTTGCGCCCCTGCTGAAAAGTGTTCGGAGTGTGTCTCTGTCTAATTGTATGGCTCTGTCTAATTGTATGGCTCTGTCTAATTGTATGGTTCTGTGTATTTATATGGTTCTGTGTATTTGTAATTGTCCGTGTGTCCGTGTGTGTGTGTGTGTGTGTGTGTGTGTGTGTGTGTGTGTGTGTGTGTGTGTGTGTGTGTGTGTGTGTGTGTGTGTGTGTGTGTGTGTGTGTGTGTGTGTGTGTGTGTGTGTGTGTGTGTGTGTGTGTGTGTCATCCTCTTCTCTGGTACAAGTGTCTGAAGAGCTCCTCTACAAAAGGACCTCAAACCACAGAGAGGGAGAGGAGGGACAGCAAGAGAGAGATTATCTTTGTCACTCTTTCTTTACTCCCTCTGTTCTCTCCTCCCTCTGTTCTCTCCTCCCTCTGTTCTCTCCTCCCTCTGTTCGCTCCTCCCTCTGTTCTCTCCTCCCTCTGTTCTGCCCTCCCTCTGTTCTCTCCTCCCTCTGTTCTCTCCTCCCTCTGTTCTCTCCTCCCTCTGTTCTCTCCTCCCTCTGTTCTCTCCTCCCTCTGTTCTCTCCTCCCTCTGTTCTCTCCTCCCTCTGTTCTCTCCTCCCTCTGTTCTCTCCTCCCTCTGTTCTCTCCTCCCTCTGTTCTTTCCTCCCTCTGTTCTCTCCTCCCTCTGTTCTCTCCTCCCTCTGTTCTTTCCTCCCTCTGTTCTTTCCTCCCTCTGTTCTCTCCTCCCTCTGTTCTCTCCTCCCTCTGTTCTCTCCTCCCTCTGTTCTCTCCTCCCTCTGTTCTCTCCTCCCTCTGTTCTCTCCTCCCTCTGTTCTTTCCTCCCTCTGTTCTTTCCTCCCTCTGTTCTGCCCTCCCTCTGTTCTTTCCTCCCTCTGTTTTCTCCTCCCTCTGTTCTCTCCTCCCTCTGTTCTCTCCTCCCTCTGTTCTCTCCTCCCTCTGTTCTCTTCTCCCTCTGTTCGCTCCTCCCTCTGTTCTCTCCTCTCTCTGTTCTTTCCTCCCTCTGTTCTCTCCTCCCTCTGTTCGCTCCTCCCTCTGTTCGCTCCTCCCTCTGTTCGCTCCTCCCTCTGTTATTTCTCTGCCTCTCTATCCCGTGGGACATGAACATTACCTGACAGTAACTGTTACCCGACAACAGTTTCCGTCACTAACAATAACTGCTGTCATTTTCCTGTGAGGTGAACTCTAGTGTGCCAGTCATCATCATCACACACACACACACACACACACACACACACACACACACACACACACACACACACACACACACACACACACACACACACACACACACACACACACACACACACACACACACACACACACACACACACACACACACATACACACACACACCCACACACACACACACACACACACACACTGACTGCTCTTGACCAGCACAAAAACATCCTGTGACGTACTGCATTAGCATCGAATAGCCCCCGCGATATGTAACTTTTCAGGGAAGTTAGAAACCAATATACACAGGCAGTTAGGAAAGCAAAGGCTAGCTTTTTCAAACAGAAATTTGCATCCTGTAGCACAAACTCAAAAAAGTTCTGGGACACTGTAAAGTCCATGGAGAATAAGAACACCCCCTCCCAGCTGCTCACAGCACTGAGGATAGGAAACACTGTCACCACCGATTAATCCATGATAATTGATAATTTCAACAAGCATTTTTCTACGGCTGGCCGTGCTTTCCACCTGGATACCCCTACCCTGATCAACAGCCCTGCGCCCCCCACAGCAACTTGCCCAAACCTCCCCCATTTCTCCTTCACCCAAATCCAGATTGCTGATGTTCTGAAAGAGTTGCAAAATCTGGACCCCTACAAATCAGCCGGGCTAGAAAATCTGGACCCTCTCTTTCTAAAGTTATCCGCCATAATTGTTGCAACCCCTATTACCAGTCTGTTCAACCTCTCTTTCGTATCGTCTGAGATCCCAAAGATTGGAAAGCTGCCGCGGTCATCCCCCTCTTCAAAGGGGAGACACTCTAGACAGACCTATAGACCTTACAGACCTATATCTATCCTACCCTGCCTTTCTAAGGTCTTCGAAAGCCAAGTTAACAAACAGATCACCGACCATTTCGAATCCCACCGTACCTTCTCCACTATGCAATCTGGTTACGAGCTGGTCATGGGTGCACCACAGCAACGCTCAAGGTCAAAAACGATATCTTAACCGCCATCGATAAATGACAATACTGTGAAGCTGTATTCATCGACATGGCCAAGGCTTTCGACTCTGTCAATCAAAACATTCTTATCGACAGACTCAATAGCCTCGGCTTCTCAAGTGACTGCCTCGCCTGGTACACCAAATACTTCTCTGATAAAGCTCAGTGTGTCAAATCGGAGGGCCTGTTGTCCGGACCTCTGGCAGTCTCTATGGAGTCTGCCACGGGGTTAAATTCTCAGGCTGACTCTTTTCTCTGCATACATCAATGATGTCGCTCTTGCTGCTGGTGATTCTCTGATTCACCTCTATGCAGACGACACCATTCTGTATACTTCTGGCCCTTCTTTGGACACTGTGTTAACCTGTTGGGGATGGGGGCGCTGTTTAGACTATTTATGCTAATGTGGCTAATTTTTTAAACGGCTTCCCACAAAATCCTTGATCGTACAATATGCATATTATTATTATTATTGGATAGAAAACAGTCTATAGTTTCTATAGGAGTTGAAATTTTGTCTCTAAGTGGAACAGAGCCCATTCTACAGCAATTTCCCTGACATGGAGTCAGATTTGAGAAATGTTGGCCACTTTTCTGAAGTCATTTAAAAGGGCACTGTCGTTGCTATGACTATACGGACACTTCTTACGTCTTCCCCTGGATGCCTTTACGTGATGACGATTCCAACGGGCTCGATTGCTCGTTCACAGGCCCTACAAATGAAAAAAACCTTTAGCTAGCAAGTCTTTTCTTGCTGCGTAACGCGCGTGGAAGACACCGACCCTCTCCTGTTCCAAGCGTTAGTTTAGCCTGTTATATTTCTCCGGTCATCTTTTCACTCGTTATAGGAGTTAAAAACATCATAAGGTAGTTAATTCAAAGCGTTTTATAGCAATTTATATCCGTTTAGTGCGATTTTGGGACATTTATTTCTTTAACGCTGTGAATAGGTGGGCACGCTTTCAGTTCATCCCGAACGCAGTTGGCATTTTCACATGGCAAGAGGACAGCTTTCCACCAAAAGACGATTCCTCCCAAGAAAGGATCCTTTGCCCAAGATACTGATGGAAGAACAGCTCAAGGTAGGACATTTTTATTATGATAAATCGTGTTTCTGTCGAAACATTTTAGTGGCTTAGGACGCCATGTTTTTTGACGTAGCTTCGCTTGGCGCAAACTGTATTGAAAAGTAAGGATAAATTAAAAAATGTAATAACGCAATTGTATTAAGAATTAAATTGTCTATCAATCCCTGTCCACCCTATATTTTTTAGTCACGTTTATGAGTATTTATGTATAAGAGTAGATCACTGTCTAAGTGGCGCAAGGACTTTTTCTTTACCAGCTTGTCTACATTTCACATTGTCTAACCATGATTTTGGTGGCTAAATATAAACATTTTCGATCAAACTGTATATGCATGTTGTAATGTGATGTTACAGGAGTGTCATCGGAAGAATTCTGAGAAGGTTAGTGAAAAAATTAATATATTTTGGCGATGTTGACTTTTATCGCTCACTTTGGCTAGAATCAATGCTGGGCTGCTAATTGCTATGTGCTAAGCTAATATAACGATTTATTGTGTTTTCGCTGTAAGACACTTAGAAAATCTGAAATATTGTCTGTATTCACAGGATCTGTGTCTTTCGATTCGTGTATGCTGTGTATTTTTACGAAATGTTTGATGATTAGTAAGTAGGTAAACACGTTGCTCTAAGTAGTTTTTCTATTCCATTTGTGACGGTGGGTGCAATTGTAACCAATGCCATCTACCTGAAATATGCACTTTTTTCTAACAAAACCTATCCCATACCATAAATATGTTATCAGACTGTCATCTGATGAGTTTTTTTGTTGGTTAGGGGCTATAAATATCTTAGTTTAGTCGAATTGGTGATGGCTACTGGTGTTGGTGGACAAATAAAAGATGGTGGATTATGCTAATGTGTTTTTAGGTAATAGATGTACATCTTTACATATTGTGTCTTCCCTGTAAAACATTTTAAAAATCGGACAAGTTGACTGGATTCACAAGATCTGTGTCTTTCATTAGCTGTATTGGACTTTAACCTGTCTAGGATCAGCGTGGCGCTAGCGGCACTCCCCCCCCCCCCCCACTGAAAAACCAGTGCCGCGAAATTCAAAAAAAAATATTTTTTTAAAATATTTAACTTTCACACATTAAAGTCCAATACAGCTAATGAAAGACACAGATCTTATGAATCCAGTCAACATTTCCGATTTTTAAAATGTTTTACAGGGAAGACACAATATGTAAAGATGTACATCTATTACCTAAAAACACATTAGCATATTCCACCATCTTTTATTTGTCCACCAACACCAGTAGCCATCACCAATTCGGCTAAACTAAGATATTTATAGCCCCTAACCAACAAAAAAACTCATTAGATGACAGTCTGATAACATATTTATGGTATGGGATAGGTTTTGTTAGAAAAAAGTGCATATTTCAGGTATATGGCATAGTTTACAATTGCACCCACCATCACAAATGGACTAGAATAATTACAATGAGCAACGTGTTTACCTAACTACTAATCATCAAACATTTCGTAAAAATACACAGCATACACGAATCGAAAGACACAGATCCTGTGAATACAGACAATATTTCAGATTTTCTAAGTGTCTTACAGCGAAAACACAATAAATCGTTATATTAGCTTAGCACATAGCAATTAGCAGCCCAGCATTGATTCTAGCCAAAGTGAGCGATAAAAGTCAACATCGCCAAAAGATATTAATTTTTTCACTAACCTTCTCAGAATTCTTCCGATGACACTCCTGTAACATCACATTACAACATGCATATACAGTTTGATCGAAAATGTTTATATTTAGCCACCAAAATCATGGTTAGACAATGTGAAATGTAGACAAGCTGGTAAAGAAAACGTCCTTGCGCCACTTAGACAGTGATCTACTCTTATACATAAATACTCATAAACGTGACTAAAAAATATAGGGTGGACAGGGATTGATAGACAATTTAATTCTTAATACAATTGCGTTATTACATTTTTTAATTTATCCTTACTTTTCAATACAGTTTGCGCCAAGCGAAGCTACGTCAAAAAACATGGCGTCCTAAGCCACTAAAATGTTTCGACAGAAACACGATTTATCATAATAAAAATGTCCTACCTTGAGCTGTTCTTCCATCAGTATCTTGGGCAAAGGATCCTTTCTTGGGAGAAATCGTCTTTTGGTGGAAAGCTGTCCTCTTGCCATGTGGAAATGTCAACTACGTTCGGGATGAACTGAAAAGCGTGTCCAACTTTTCACATCGTTGCAAAAATAAATGTCCCAAAATCGCACTAAACGGATATAAATTGCTATAAAACGCTTTAAATTAACTACTTTGTGATGTTTGTAACTCCTATAACGAGTGAAAAGATGACCGGAGAAATATAACAGGCTAAACTAATGCTTGGAACAGGAGAGGGTCGGTGTCTTCCACGCGCGTTACGCAGCAAGAAAAGACTTGCTAGCTAAAGGTTTTTTTCATTTGTAGGGCCTGTGAACGAGCAATCGAGCCCGTTGGAATCGTCATCACGTAAAGGCATCCAGGGGAAGACGTAAGAAGTGTCCGTATAGTCATAGCAACGACAGAGCCCTTTTAAATGACTTCAGAAAAGTGGCCAACGTTTCTCAAATCTGACTCCATGTCAGGGAAATTGCTGTAGAATGGGCTCTGTTCCACTTAGAGACAAAATTTCAACTCCTATAGAAACTATAGACTGTTTTCTATCCAATAATAATAATAATATGCATATTGTACGATCAAGGATTTTGTGGGAAGCCGTTTAAAAAATTAGCCACATTAGCATAAATAGTCTAAACAGCGCCCCCATCCCCAACAGGTTAATGTGTGAAAGTTAAATATTTTAAAAAAATATTTTTTTTGAATTTCGCGGCACTGGTTTTTCAGTGGGGGGGGGGGGGGGGTGTGCCGCTAGCGCCACGCTGATCCTAGACAGGTTAACAGTCTTTAGAAGGAGTTTCAGGCTTGTCATTTGAAAAATTAGCTATAATTTGTAGTTTTTCCAGGTGGCTCCCATTTTGACAGTAGTATTGTGGCGCGCATCGGTGAGGGCGCTCACTTCGTTATTTATCTCCGGTAATGAGCATACTATTCTCCGCCTTAAATTGTATCATTTATTTACATATTAGGGTACCTGATGATTGATTAGAAATGTTGTTTGACTTGTTTGGACGAAGTTTATTGTTAACTTTTGGGATTCATTTGTATGCACTTTGAACGAGGGAAACAGGTTGATTACTGAATCAAGCGCGCCAACTAAACTGACTTTTTTGGGATATAAAGAGGGACTTTTTTGAACAAAGATCCCATGGCACTTATCATAAGAGTAATGGTGTTAACCCTGGTGTCCTGGCTAAATTCCCAATCTGGCTCTCATACCATCATGGCCACCTAATCATCCCCAGCTTCTAATTGGCTCATTCATCCCCCCTCCTCTCCCCTGTAACTATTCCCCAGGTTGTTGCTGTAAATGAGAATGAGTTCTCAGTCAACTTACCTGGTACAATAAAGGGTTACATTGTTTTAAATAAAACACACACACACACTTCAGTAGTAAACATCAGTCTGTTCTGCAGTACATTAAACCAAACCCCAGTCTGTTCTACAGTACATTAAACCAAACCCCAGTCTGTTCTACAGTACATTAAACCAAACCCCAGTCTGTCCTACAGTACATTAAACCAAACCCCAGTCTGTTCCACAGTACATTAAACCAAACCCCAGTCTGTTCTGCAGTACATTAAACCAAACCCCAGTCTGTTCTACAGTACATTAAACCAAACCCCAGTCTGTTCTACAGTACATTAAACCAAACCCCAGTCTGTTCTACAGTACATTAAACCAAACCCCAGTCTGTTCTACAGTACATTAAACCAAACCCCAGTCTGTTCTACAGTACATTTAACCAAACCCCAGTCTGTTCTACAGTACATTAAACCAAACCCCAGTCTGTTCTACAGTACATTAAACCAAACCCCAGTCTGTTCTACAGTACATTAAACCAAACCCCAGTCTGTCCTACAGTACATTAAACCAAACCCCAGTCTGTTCCACAGTACATTAAACCAAACCCCAGTCTGTTCTGCAGTACATTAAACCAAACCCCAGTCTGTTCTACAGTACATTAAACCAAACCCCAGTCTGTTCTACAGTACATTAAACCAAACCCCAGTCTGTCCTACAGTACATTGAACCAAACCCCAGTCTGTTCTACAGTACATTAAACCAAACCCCAGTCTGTTCTACAGTACATTAAACCAAACCCCAGTCTGTTCTACAGTACATTAAACCAAACCCCAGTCTGTTCTACAGTACATTAAACCAAACCCCAGTCTGTTCTACAGTACATTAAACCAAACCCCAGTCTGTTCTACAGTACATTAAACCAAACCCCAGTCTGTTCTACAGTACATTAAACCAAACCCCAGTCTGTTCTACAGTACATTAAACCAAACCCCAGTCTGTTCTACAGTACATTGAACCAAACCCCAGTCTGTTCTACAGTACATTTAACCAAACCCCAGTCTGTTCTGCAGTACATTAAACAAAACCCCAGTCTGTTCTACAGTACATTAAACCAAACCCCAGTCTGTTCTACAGTACATTAAACCAAACCCCAGTCTGTTCTACAGTACATTGAACCAAACCCCAGTCTGTTCTACAGTACATTGAACCAAACCCCAGTCTGTTCTACAGTACATTAAACCAAACCCCAGTCTGTTCTACAGTACATTAAACCAAACCCCAGTCTGTTCTACAGTACATTTAACCAAACCCCAGTCTGTTCTACAGTACATTAAACCAAACCCCAGTCTGTTCTACAGTACATTAAACCAAACCCCAGACTGTTCTACAGTACATTAAACCAAACCCCAGTCTGTTCTACAGTACATTAAACCAAACCCCAGTCTGTTCTACAGTACATTAAACCAAACCCCAGTCTGTTCTGCAGTACATTAAACCAAACCCCAGTCTGTTCTACAGTACATTTAACCAAACCCCTGTCTGTTCTACAGTACATTAAACCAAACCCCAGTCTGTTCTACAGTACATTTAACCAAACCCCAGTCTGTTCTACAGTACATTAAACCAAACCCCAGTCTGTTCTACAGTACATTAAACCAAACCCCAGTCTGTTCTACAGTACATTAAACCAAACCCCAGTCTGTTCTACAGTACATTTAACCAAACCCCAGTCTGTTCTACAGTACATTAAACCAAACCCCAGTCTGTTCTACAGTACATTTAACCAAACCCCAGTCTGTTCTACAGTACATTAAACCAAACCCCAGTCTGTTCTACAGTACATTAAACCAAACCCCAGTCTGTTCTACAGTACATTTAACCAAACCCCAGTCTGTTCTACAGTACATTAAACCAAACCCCAGTCTGTTCTACAGTACATTTAACCAAACCCCAGTCTGTTCTACAGTACATTAAACCAAACCCCAGTCTGTTCTACAGTACATTTAACCAAACCCCAGTCTGTTCTACAGTACATTAAACCAAACCCCAGTCTGTTCTACAGTACATTAAACCAAACCCCAGTCTGTTCTACAGTACGTTAAACCAAACCCCAGTCTGTTCTACAGTACATTAAACCAAACCCCAGTCTGTTCTACAGTACATTAAACCAAACCCCAGTATGTTCTACAGTACATTAAACCAAACCCCAGTCTGTTCTGCAGTACATTTAACCAAACCCCAGTCTGTTCTACAGTACATTAAACCAAACCCCAGTCTGTTCTACAGTACATTAAACCAAACCCCAGTCTGTTCTACAGTACATTTAACCAAACCCCAGTCTGTTCTACAGTACATTAAACCAAACCCCAGTCTGTTCTACAGTACATTAAACCAAACCCCAGTCTGTTCTACAGTACATTAAACCAAACCCCAGTCTGTTCTACAGTACATTAAACCAAACCCCAGTCTGTTCTACGGTACATTAAACCAAACCCCAGTCTATTCTGCAGTACATTAAATCAAACCCCAGTCTGTTCTACAGTACATTAAACCAAACCCCAGTCTGTTCTACAGTACATTAAACCAAACCCCAGTCTGTTCTACAGTACATTAAACCAAACCCCAGTCTGTTCTACAGTACATTAAACCAAACCCCAGTATGTTCTACAGTACATTAAACCAAACCCCAGTCTGTTCTGCAGTACATGAAACCAAACCCCAGTCTGTTCTACGGTACATTAAACCAAACCCCAGTCTGTTCTACAGTACATTAAACCAAACCCCAGTCTGTTCTACAGTACATTGAACCAAACCCCAGTCTGTTCTACAGTACATTGAACCAAACCCCAGTCTGTTCTACAGTACATTAAACCAAACCCCAGTCTGTTCTACAGTACATTAAACCAAACCCCAGTCTGTTCTACAGTACATTTAACCAAAACCCAGTCTGTTCTACAGTACATTAAACCAAACCCCAGTCTGTTCTACAGTACATTAAACCAAACCCCAGTCTGTTCTACAGTACATTAAACCAAACCCCAGTCTGTTCTACAGTACATTAAACCAAACCCCAGTCTGTTCTACAGTACATTAAACCAAACCCCAGTCTGTTCTGCAGTACATTAAACCAAACCCCAGTCTGTTCTACAGTACATTAAACCAAACCCCAGTCTGTTCTACAGTACATTAAACCAAACCCCAGTCTGTTCTACAGTACATTAAACCAAACCCCAGTCTGTTCTACAGTACATTAAACCAAACCCCAGTCTGTT